>NC_062217.1:99320747-99337329 GCF_902686445.1 Sciurus carolinensis
CAAAAGGAGCCATTTCTTCACCTCCAGAGAAGCCCCTTTTGGCGAACCTCTGGATCCGCTACCGCTCTGACTCTGTTACATTCTCTGCAGAAACCCAGCTGCAGACAAAGCCAAGGAAAATCAAAGAATACTTCAACTTCCTTTGCCCAGCAAACCTGCAAGGAAGATTTTGTGCACCTCAAAACCCACAATCTAGGGGTGCATCGTGAGGGGAAATGTTTATCCCTGGCTAGTGAAGGAGGAAAAGGCTTGTTGCTGAATCCTGAGCCCAAAATGGTGTCAGTGGGCATGGAGGTGGGGGAGGGGGGCTGGAGGAGAGGGATGCCTATTTAGGCGTTAGAATATACTCAGGTTGTGCGTATGAAGGTTGATTTATGGGACCCTTTACACCTGGATCCGTAGCCATCCCAATCACAATCTGCTGATTCCTCCTCCACTTCTCTTTTCCCTCCGGGCCCTCTCCTTGGAAAATTTCTAACCAAGAGCTCTGTGTGCAAAAGGCACAACCCAGTGGAGGGGCTGGATCTTGCCTGCCATCTTGCTTGCCACTTATGGGGGAGGTCAAGGAAGGTGTTTTCCCGGGCCAAGGTTTTATCCGTCAATGAGGAAATGCCTCAGCAACGGGGCCAGATGGTGTCAGTCAATCCAAACGGGCACAGGGAAGTAGTGATGGCTCACGGGCTCTAGACTCCCAGGACCGATATTTGCTTTCAGGGAACAGAAAAATTCCTCATCCAATGTCCATCTGCCCCTAGTTAGGTTTGCAGCGCTTTCTCTCCAGATTCAATGGGGTGAGACATGTGGCTGAAAGTCATAGCCGGGATCGTTCAGTGTTTCCAATGCAAACCCGTTCCCCTCTGCAAATGGCCTCCGTTTTGGTTTCCAGGGCTCCCGTGCCCGTGAGAGCCAAAGATGCGAGAGCGACTCTATTCTGCGTGGAAGGGGCATGCTTGGGGCGTGGCATGTGTGCAGGGTGCGGAGGTTCAGGGCTCCGGAAGGAGGCCGCAGTTTCCCCACTCCCCAGAGGCTTCCTCAGGCCCTCGGGCCACCTGGATGTTGAGGAGTGCCTTCCGTGACCTCCCTGCACCTCAGACAGCGCCTGGGGTCACAGAGGGGCGGCATGACAGCGCGGTGGCGTCACGGTTCCCATGGCAACCCGAGACGCTTCCGGTCCTGGCCGCTTCAGACCCACATTGAAATCCAGCGCCGGTTCGCGGTGAGGTTAAGAGCAGAGACGAAGGGAGAGAGGGCCAGGGGCCTGATGATTCAAGGGATGGGATCCTAATCTCTTGGCCCATTTGAAGAGGAGCTATGGGGTGTGCAGGGCGCAGCCGTGGGGCCATGGATCGCTCCGGATCCAGGCAGGACCTGGGACCCCCGCCCAAGGCTGACAGCTCGCACTATCCTCCAGGACCGCTAGGTGGCGCTGCGCCGGTTTGTCCGCACCGGGCATCATGACAGCCTGGTCACCTAGCCCTGCCGCGGGCAGCGAGCCCCCAGGAGGCCCAGGGGACCAGGCAGGGACGGAGGGCTGCATGAGGGCAAGTGGTTCAGCCAGCTTAGCACCGGCCCCGCCAGCATTGCCCTCCCAAACCGCTCCTCCAGGCCTGGGCATCCGCGGGTTATGGCCAACTCCGGCAACCGGCCTAGGGGCCTAGCAGCCACACGGCATGATGGCTGCTGACAGCTCAGGGCAGGGGAGCGGGCTGAGCCGCTCCCTGGCTTACTTGCAACATGAATTGGCAAACAGCACCCCCAGTCTGGTCGGTTGCCTCTCCTTTCTCAGAAAGCCCTAAAAGGAGACAGCTGGAACCTGGGGAGTATGTCTTCCAAGGGGACATGCTGGGATGGCTGATGAGGAAAGCAGGGAGCCATTCAGTCAGCATGTTGGACAGAGCACAGGAAGGAGCAGTCAAGCAAGGACAGGTGTTCTGGGCTCACTCCACCTGCCAGGGCCAACCACCTTGGCTGCAGCCTTACAACTGGGCTGCACTCAGAATGTGTCCTGCCGTGATTTTCCCTCAGCTCCTTCAATTCGCCTTCAGATGCAGAAATATTTGACCAATCTCTGTTCACCCACGTGTTAATTTCCTTGACCAGACCAGTGCCTCTGTGGCACAAGGCCCTCTGGGAAATGGCCAAGAGTCCTATCACCATCCCCTGAAAGATGCAGACCACAAGCCAGTGGAGGAAACAACAGCCTGCTGTTGAGGAAACTGATGAACACATTTTCACAGCGCAGAATACCAGATGTCAACATGCGTCGTGCTGAAAGAGGAATGGCACAGAGCTTCAAGGCTGAATGCTCCATAAGGAAGAGTAGGGACCTTTGGGGGGCATGAAGAGCAGAAGAGTGTTGCTGCTGAAATCCAGCTTCAGGGAAGAGACACTAACCACTTGGTCTCGGGCAAGGTCTCTGCCCCAATTGCAGGACAACTCTTCAGCTTCAACATAACGTACAGATGCAGGAGGTAGTCAGTGCCAGATCATTTAGTAAGCAACCATCCTACCTGACCCTGATGGCCCTTGCAGGGACATCAATGCCCTTGCCAATTCCTGGCCGTTTCCTGTTACTTGCACGGGACAGCTGATGACACATATGCAGATTTTCAATTTTTTTTTCAGCACATGACCTCTGAGGAAAGGCTTTCCTTGCACCACACCGCCTTCCCCACTGATCTTTAAGGGAAAAAACTTCACGTTGAGATATGCAGCACAGAAGCATGACTCAGGAATACAAGTGTGCACCGCTCTATTAGACTTTTCCTTGAAACCATCCTCCTCATAAGCAAACGTGAGGACCCAACATGAGCAAAGACTGAATATCAAAATAGGATAGGTCAGAGAACATCCAAATGTGTGATAGGCCTTTGTGAGCAGGAAGAGTGTACCCTCAAGCATTTACAAATATGAGCATCCTTTTTCTTTCTTGGATTTGCTGATATCCGCCACCAAGAGGCCACAGGCCTACTGTGCCTGCTTTCCATCTTTCAGTGTGACTTCTTTCAAGTAGGACTTCTCGTGTCACTCCTGAGCCTGCAAAACACAATCCACTCTTTCCCAGAACCGTGGTGAACATGAGAACACCATATCCTTCACCCAGTTCTACACTGCATCTCCTCAGAACCTCCATCCGCATTAACAACAGTCTATAAAAGGGCTTTGCTCCTCTGGACACTGGACCTCCAATGCTACCGGGACACTAGGTAGCCAATTGCCCTTGTTGATCCTGAAAGATCTCAGCTGGAGCTAAGAGGTATTCATCCCCACATCATACGACTTGCAACCCCATGCAAAGGAAAACTGCGTGAGAAGAGGCAGGGCCAAGGGTGGCTGACTTGGATCTTCAACTCTTGCTTTTCCAGATGACATTGTGGTTCACATAGAAAGTGCTGAGTTGTGCACATCCACTGCACTTGCACAGAATCTGGAGTGTGCGCCAGAAGCCTGGCCATTGCCAAAGACTAGTGCAGTTGTCATTTTGAATTCCCTGCCATTGCTACCCGGTGAGCATCTTCTTCTTCAGGAACTTGCAGAGGATAAACCCCCATGAGCATACTCGTGAGAACAATGTGACTTATGGGTTCCTGAGAGTTGACTCATGTCAGGGAACAGCAGCTCCTAAGAAATGCAGGTGCCAGGGCTGCACCGCTAAATCTCCAAGGAGCTCTGGGCTGAAAATGTGATTTCCAAGGTCTTGAGTGTCCACCTGCTAGGTTTTCAACTTGCCCACACAGAAGATGTAAAGAGGAGAAAACATTGAGATGAGGGATGGTTGGCATACTGAAAATTTTTTTCGTAGTTTTTTTTTCCCCCGGCAGGGGATTTGAACCGGTGTCCTTCGGCATGAAAGGCGAGCGCTCTCCAAAAGGAGCCATTTCTTCAGCTCCAGAGAAGCCCCTTTTGGCGAACCTCTGGATCCGCTACCGCTCTGACTCTGTTACATTCTCTGCAGAAACCCAGCTGCAGACAAAGCCAAGGAAAATCAAAGAATACTTCAACTTCCTTTGCCCAGCAAACCTGCAAGGAAGATTTTGTGCACCTCAAAACCCACAATCTAGGGGTGCATCGTGAGGGGAAATGTTTATCCCTGGCTAGTGAAGGAGGAAAAGGCTTGTTGCTGAATCCTGAGCCCAAAATGGTGTCAGTGGGCATGGAGGTGGGGGAGGGGGGCTGGAGGAGAGGGATGCCTATTTAGGCGTTAGAATATACTCAGGTTGTGCGTATGAAGGTTGATTTATGGGACCCTTTACACCTGGATCCGTAGCCATCCCAATCACAATCTGCTGATTCCTCCTCCACTTCTCTTTTCCCTCCGGGCCCTCTCCTTGGAAAATTTCTAACCAAGAGCTCTGTGTGCAAAAGGCACAACCCAGTGGAGGGGCTGGATCTTGCCTGCCATCTTGCTTGCCACTTATGGGGGAGGTCAAGGAAGGTGTTTTCCCGGGCCAAGGTTTTATCCGTCAATGAGGAAATGCCTCAGCAACGGGGCCAGATGGTGTCAGTCAATCCAAACGGGCACAGGGAAGTAGTGATGGCTCACGGGCTCTAGACTCCCAGGACCGATATTTGCTTTCAGGGAACAGAAAAATTCCTCATCCAATGTCCATCTGCCCCTAGTTAGGTTTGCAGCGCTTTCTCTCCAGATTCAATGGGGTGAGACATGTGGCTGAAAGTCATAGCCGGGATCGTTCAGTGTTTCCAATGCAAACCCGTTCCCCTCTGCAAATGGCCTCGGTTTTGGTTTCCAGGGCTCCCGTGCCCGTGAGAGCCAAAGATGCGAGAGCGACTCTATTCTGCGTGGAAGGGGCATGCTTGGGGCGTGGCATGTGTGCAGGGTGCGGAGGTTCAGGGCTCCGGAAGGAGGCCGCAGTTTCCCCACTCCCCAGAGGCTTCCTCAGGCCCTCGGGCCACCTGGATGTTGAGGAGTGCCTTCCGTGACCTCCCTGCACCTCAGACAGCGCCTGGGGTCACAGAGGGGCGGCATGACAGCGCGGTGGCGTCACGGTTCCCATGGCAACCCGAGACGCTTCCGGTCCTGGCCGCTTCAGACCCACATTGAAATCCAGCGCCGGTTCGCGGTGAGGTTAAGAGCAGAGACGAAGGGAGAGAGGGCCAGGGGCCTGATGATTCAAGGGATGGGATCCTAATCTCTTGGCCCATTTGAAGAGGAGCTATGGGGTGTGCAGGGCGCAGCCGTGGGGCCATGGATCGCTCCGGATCCAGGCAGGACCTGGGACCCCCGCCCAAGGCTGACAGCTCGCACTATCCTCCAGGACCGCTAGGTGGCGCTGCGCCGGTTTGTCCGCACCGGGCATCATGACAGCCTGGTCACCTAGCCCTGCCGCGGGCAGCGAGCCCCCAGGAGGCCCAGGGGACCAGGCAGGGACGGAGGGCTGCATGAGGGCAAGTGGTTCAGCCAGCTTAGCACCGGCCCCGCCAGCATTGCCCTCCCAAACCGCTCCTCCAGGCCTGGGCATCCGCGGGTTATGGCCAACTCCGGCAACCGGCCTAGGGGCCTAGCAGCCACACGGCATGATGGCTGCTGACAGCTCAGGGCAGGGGAGCGGGCTGAGCCGCTCCCTGGCTTACTTGCAACATGAATTGGCAAACAGCACCCCCAGTCTGGTCGGTTGCCTCTCCTTTCTCAGAAAGCCCTAAAAGGAGACAGCTGGAACCTGGGGAGTATGTCTTCCAAGGGGACATGCTGGGATGGCTGATGAGGAAAGCAGGGAGCCATTCAGTCAGCATGTTGGACAGAGCACAGGAAGGAGCAGTCAAGCAAGGACAGGTGTTCTGGGCTCACTCCACCTGCCAGGGCCAACCACCTTGGCTGCAGCCTTACAACTGGGCTGCACTCAGAATGTGTCCTGCCGTGATTTTCCCTCAGCTCCTTCAATTCGCCTTCAGATGCAGAAATATTTGACCAATCTCTGTTCACCCACGTGTTAATTTCCTTGACCAGACCAGTGCCTCTGTGGCACAAGGCCCTCTGGGAAATGGCCAAGAGTCCTATCACCATCCCCTGAAAGATGCAGACCACAAGCCAGTGGAGGAAACAACAGCCTGCTGTTGAGGAAACTGATGAACACATTTTCACAGCGCAGAATACCAGATGTCAACATGCGTCGTGCTGAAAGAGGAATGGCACAGAGCTTCAAGGCTGAATGCTCCATAAGGAAGAGTAGGGACCTTTGGGGGGCATGAAGAGCAGAAGAGTGTTGCTGCTGAAATCCAGCTTCAGGGAAGAGACACTAACCACTTGGTCTCGGGCAAGGTCTCTGCCCCAATTGCAGGACAACTCTTCAGCTTCAACATAACGTACAGATGCAGGAGGTAGTCAGTGCCAGATCATTTAGTAAGCAACCATCCTACCTGACCCTGATGGCCCTTGCAGGGACATCAATGCCCTTGCCAATTCCTGGCCGTTTCCTGTTACTTGCACGGGACAGCTGATGACACATATGCAGATTTTCAATTTTTTTTTCAGCACATGACCTCTGAGGAAAGGCTTTCCTTGCACCACACCGCCTTCCCCACTGATCTTTAAGGGAAAAAACTTCACGTTGAGATATGCAGCACAGAAGCATGACTCAGGAATACAAGTGTGCACCGCTCTATTAGACTTTTCCTTGAAACCATCCTCCTCATAAGCAAACGTGAGGACCCAACATGAGCAAAGACTGAATATCAAAATAGGATAGGTCAGAGAACATCCAAATGTGTGATAGGCCTTTGTGAGCAGGAAGAGTGTACCCTCAAGCATTTACAAATATGAGCATCCTTTTTCTTTCTTGGATTTGCTGATATCCGCCACCAAGAGGCCACAGGCCTACTGTGCCTGCTTTCCATCTTTCAGTGTGACTTCTTTCAAGTAGGACTTCTCGTGTCACTCCTGAGCCTGCAAAACACAATCCACTCTTTCCCAGAACCGTGGTGAACATGAGAACACCATATCCTTCACCCAGTTCTACACTGCATCTCCTCAGAACCTCCATCCGCATTAACAACAGTCTATAAAAGGGCTTTGCTCCTCTGGACACTGGACCTCCAATGCTACCGGGACACTAGGTAGCCAATTGCCCTTGTTGATCCTGAAAGATCTCAGCTGGAGCTAAGAGGTATTCATCCCCACATCATACGACTTGCAACCCCATGCAAAGGAAAACTGCGTGAGAAGAGGCAGGGCCAAGGGTGGCTGACTTGGATCTTCAACTCTTGCTTTTCCAGATGACATTGTGGTTCACATAGAAAGTGCTGAGTTGTGCACATCCACTGCACTTGCACAGAATCTGGAGTGTGCGCCAGAAGCCTGGCCATTGCCAAAGACTAGTGCAGTTGTCATTTTGAATTCCCTGCCATTGCTACCCGGTGAGCATCTTCTTCTTCAGGAACTTGCAGAGGATAAACCCCCATGAGCATACTCGTGAGAACAATGTGACTTATGGGTTCCTGAGAGTTGACTCATGTCAGGGAACAGCAGCTCCTAAGAAATGCAGGTGCCAGGGCTGCACCGCTAAATCTCCAAGGAGCTCTGGGCTGAAAATGTGATTTCCAAGGTCTTGAGTGTCCACCTGCTAGGTTTTCAACTTGCCCACACAGAAGATGTAAAGAGGAGAAAACATTGAGATGAGGGATGGTTGGCATACTGAAAATTTTTTTCGTAGTTTTTTTTTCCCCCGGCAGGGGATTTGAACCGGTGTCCTTCGGCATGAAAGGCGAGCGCTCTCCAAAAGGAGCCATTTCTTCAGCTCCAGAGAAGCCCCTTTTGGCGAACCTCTGGATCCGCTACCGCTCTGACTCTGTTACATTCTCTGCAGAAACCCAGCTGCAGACAAAGCCAAGGAAAATCAAAGAATACTTCAACTTCCTTTGCCCAGCAAACCTGCAAGGAAGATTTTGTGCACCTCAAAACCCACAATCTAGGGGTGCATCGTGAGGGGAAATGTTTATCCCTGGCTAGTGAAGGAGGAAAAGGCTTGTTGCTGAATCCTGAGCCCAAAATGGTGTCAGTGGGCATGGAGGTGGGGGAGGGGGGCTGGAGGAGAGGGATGCCTATTTAGGCGTTAGAATATACTCAGGTTGTGCGTATGAAGGTTGATTTATGGGACCCTTTACACCTGGATCCGTAGCCATCCCAATCACAATCTGCTGATTCCTCCTCCACTTCTCTTTTCCCTCCGGGCCCTCTCCTTGGAAAATTTCTAACCAAGAGCTCTGTGTGCAAAAGGCACAACCCAGTGGAGGGGCTGGATCTTGCCTGCCATCTTGCTTGCCACTTATGGGGGAGGTCAAGGAAGGTGTTTTCCCGGGCCAAGGTTTTATCCGTCAATGAGGAAATGCCTCAGCAACGGGGCCAGATGGTGTCAGTCAATCCAAACGGGCACAGGGAAGTAGTGATGGCTCACGGGCTCTAGACTCCCAGGACCGATATTTGCTTTCAGGGAAAAGAAAAATTCCTCATCCAATGTCCATCTGCCCCTAGTTAGGTTTGCAGCGCTTTCTCTCCAGATTCAATGGGGTGAGACATGTGGCTGAAAGTCATAGCCGGGATCGTTCAGTGTTTCCAATGCAAACCCGTTCCCCTCTGCAAATGGCCTCCGTTTTGGTTTCCAGGGCTCCCGTGCCCGTGAGAGCCAAAGATGCGAGAGCGACTCTATTCTGCGTGGAAGGGGCATGCTTGGGGCGTGGCATGTGTGCAGGGTGCGGAGGTTCAGGGCTCCGGAAGGAGGCCGCAGTTTCCCCACTCCCCAGAGGCTTCCTCAGGCCCTCGGGCCACCTGGATGTTGAGGAGTGCCTTCCGTGACCTCCCTGCACCTCAGACAGCGCCTGGGGTCACAGAGGGGCGGCATGACAGCGCGGTGGCGTCACGGTTCCCATGGCAACCCGAGACGCTTCCGGTCCTGGCCGCTTCAGACCCACATTGAAATCCAGCGCCGGTTCGCGGTGAGGTTAAGAGCAGAGACGAAGGGAGAGAGGGCCAGGGGCCTGATGATTCAAGGGATGGGATCCTAATCTCTTGGCCCATTTGAAGAGGAGCTATGGGGTGTGCAGGGCGCAGCCGTGGGGCCATGGATCGCTCCGGATCCAGGCAGGACCTGGGACCCCCGCCCAAGGCTGACAGCTCGCACTATCCTCCAGGACCGCTAGGTGGCGCTGCGCCGGTTTGTCCGCACCGGGCATCATGACAGCCTGGTCACCTAGCCCTGCCGCGGGCAGCGAGCCCCCAGGAGGCCCAGGGGACCAGGCAGGGACGGAGGGCTGCATGAGGGCAAGTGGTTCAGCCAGCTTAGCACCGGCCCCGCCAGCATTGCCCTCCCAAACCGCTCCTCCAGGCCTGGGCATCCGCGGGTTATGGCCAACTCCGGCAACCGGCCTAGGGGCCTAGCAGCCACACGGCATGATGGCTGCTGACAGCTCAGGGCAGGGGAGCGGGCTGAGCCGCTCCCTGGCTTACTTGCAACATGAATTGGCAAACAGCACCCCCAGTCTGGTCGGTTGCCTCTCCTTTCTCAGAAAGCCCTAAAAGGAGACAGCTGGAACCTGGGGAGTATGTCTTCCAAGGGGACATGCTGGGATGGCTGATGAGGAAAGCAGGGAGCCATTCAGTCAGCATGTTGGACAGAGCACAGGAAGGAGCAGTCAAGCAAGGACAGGTGTTCTGGGCTCACTCCACCTGCCAGGGCCAACCACCTTGGCTGCAGCCTTACAACTGGGCTGCACTCAGAATGTGTCCTGCCGTGATTTTCCCTCAGCTCCTTCAATTCGCCTTCAGATGCAGAAATATTTGACCAATCTCTGTTCACCCACGTGTTAATTTCCTTGACCAGACCAGTGCCTCTGTGGCACAAGGCCCTCTGGGAAATGGCCAAGAGTCCTATCACCATCCCCTGAAAGATGCAGACCACAAGCCAGTGGAGGAAACAACAGCCTGCTGTTGAGGAAACTGATGAACACATTTTCACAGCGCAGAATACCAGATGTCAACATGCGTCGTGCTGAAAGAGGAATGGCACAGAGCTTCAAGGCTGAATGCTCCATAAGGAAGAGTAGGGACCTTTGGGGGGCATGAAGAGCAGAAGAGTGTTGCTGCTGAAATCCAGCTTCAGGGAAGAGACACTAACCACTTGGTCTCGGGCAAGGTCTCTGCCCCAATTGCAGGACAACTCTTCAGCTTCAACATAACGTACAGATGCAGGAGGTAGTCAGTGCCAGATCATTTAGTAAGCAACCATCCTACCTGACCCTGATGGCCCTTGCAGGGACATCAATGCCCTTGCCAATTCCTGGCCGTTTCCTGTTACTTGCACGGGACAGCTGATGACACATATGCAGATTTTCAATTTTTTTTTCAGCACATGACCTCTGAGGAAAGGCTTTCCTTGCACCACACCGCCTTCCCCACTGATCTTTAAGGGAAAAAACTTCACGTTGAGATATGCAGCACAGAAGCATGACTCAGGAATACAAGTGTGCACCGCTCTATTAGACTTTTCCTTGAAACCATCCTCCTCATAAGCAAACGTGAGGACCCAACATGAGCAAAGACTGAATATCAAAATAGGATAGGTCAGAGAACATCCAAATGTGTGATAGGCCTTTGTGAGCAGGAAGAGTGTACCCTCAAGCATTTACAAATATGAGCATCCTTTTTCTTTCTTGGATTTGCTGATATCCGCCACCAAGAGGCCACAGGCCTACTGTGCCTGCTTTCCATCTTTCAGTGTGACTTCTTTCAAGTAGGACTTCTCGTGTCACTCCTGAGCCTGCAAAACACAATCCACTCTTTCCCAGAACCGTGGTGAACATGAGAACACCATATCCTTCACCCAGTTCTACACTGCATCTCCTCAGAACCTCCATCCGCATTAACAACAGTCTATAAAAGGGCTTTGCTCCTCTGGACACTGGACCTCCAATGCTACCGGGACACTAGGTAGCCAATTGCCCTTGTTGATCCTGAAAGATCTCAGCTGGAGCTAAGAGGTATTCATCCCCACATCATACGACTTGCAACCCCATGCAAAGGAAAACTGCGTGAGAAGAGGCAGGGCCAAGGGTGGCTGACTTGGATCTTCAACTCTTGCTTTTCCAGATGACATTGTGGTTCACATAGAAAGTGCTGAGTTGTGCACATCCACTGCACTTGCACAGAATCTGGAGTGTGCGCCAGAAGCCTGGCCATTGCCAAAGACTAGTGCAGTTGTCATTTTGAATTCCCTGCCATTGCTACCCGGTGAGCATCTTCTTCTTCAGGAACTTGCAGAGGATAAACCCCCATGAGCATACTCGTGAGAACAATGTGACTTATGGGTTCCTGAGAGTTGACTCATGTCAGGGAACAGCAGCTCCTAAGAAATGCAGGTGCCAGGGCTGCACCGCTAAATCTCCAAGGAGCTCTGGGCTGAAAATGTGATTTCCAAGGTCTTGAGTGTCCACCTGCTAGGTTTTCAACTTGCCCACACAGAAGATGTAAAGAGGAGAAAACATTGAGATGAGGGATGGTTGGCATACTGAAAATTTTTTTCGTAGTTTTTTTTTCCCCCGGCAGGGGATTTGAACCGGTGTCCTTCGGCATGAAAGGCGAGCGCTCTCCAAAAGGAGCCATTTCTTCAGCTCCAGAGAAGCCCCTTTTGGCGAACCTCTGGATCCGCTACCGCTCTGACTCTGTTACATTCTCTGCAGAAACCCAGCTGCAGACAAAGCCAAGGAAAATCAAAGAATACTTCAACTTCCTTTGCCCAGCAAACCTGCAAGGAAGATTTTGTGCACCTCAAAACCCACAATCTAGGGGTGCATCGTGAGGGGAAATGTTTATCCCTGGCTAGTGAAGGAGGAAAAGGCTTGTTGCTGAATCCTGAGCCCAAAATGGTGTCAGTGGGCATGGAGGTGGGGGAGGGGGGCTGGAGGAGAGGGATGCCTATTTAGGCGTTAGAATATACTCAGGTTGTGCGTATGAAGGTTGATTTATGGGACCCTTTACACCTGGATCCGTAGCCATCCCAATCACAATCTGCTGATTCCTCCTCCACTTCTCTTTTCCCTCCGGGCCCTCTCCTTGGAAAATTTCTAACCAAGAGCTCTGTGTGCAAAAGGCACAACCCAGTGGAGGGGCTGGATCTTGCCTGCCATCTTGCTTGCCACTTATGGGGGAGGTCAAGGAAGGTGTTTTCCCGGGCCAAGGTTTTATCCGTCAATGAGGAAATGCCTCAGCAACGGGGCCAGATGGTGTCAGTCAATCCAAACGGGCACAGGGAAGTAGTGATGGCTCACGGGCTCTAGACTCCCAGGACCGATATTTGCTTTCAGGGAACAGAAAAATTCCTCATCCAATGTCCATCTGCCCCTAGTTAGGTTTGCAGCGCTTTCTCTCCAGATTCAATGGGGTGAGACATGTGGCTGAAAGTCATAGCCGGGATCGTTCAGTGTTTCCAATGCAAACCCGTTCCCCTCTGCAAATGGCCTCCGTTTTGGTTTCCAGGGCTCCCGTGCCCGTGAGAGCCAAAGATGCGAGAGCGACTCTATTCTGCGTGGAAGGGGCATGCTTGGGGCGTGGCATGTGTGCAGGGTGCGGAGGTTCAGGGCTCCGGAAGGAGGCCGCAGTTTCCCCACTCCCCAGAGGCTTCCTCAGGCCCTCGGGCCACCTGGATGTTGAGGAGTGCCTTCCGTGACCTCCCTGCACCTCAGACAGCGCCTGGGGTCACAGAGGGGCGGCATGACAGCGCGGTGGCGTCACGGTTCCCATGGCAACCCGAGACGCTTCCGGTCCTGGCCGCTTCAGACCCACATTGAAATCCAGCGCCGGTTCGCGGTGAGGTTAAGAGCAGAGACGAAGGGAGAGAGGGCCAGGGGCCTGATGATTCAAGGGATGGGATCCTAATCTCTTGGCCCATTTGAAGAGGAGCTATGGGGTGTGCAGGGCGCAGCCGTGGGGCCATGGATCGCTCCGGATCCAGGCAGGACCTGGGACCCCCGCCCAAGGCTGACAGCTCGCACTATCCTCCAGGACCGCTAGGTGGCGCTGCGCCGGTTTGTCCGCACCGGGCATCATGACAGCCTGGTCACCTAGCCCTGCCGCGGGCAGCGAGCCCCCAGGAGGCCCAGGGGACCAGGCAGGGACGGAGGGCTGCATGAGGGCAAGTGGTTCAGCCAGCTTAGCACCGGCCCCGCCAGCATTGCCCTCCCAAACCGCTCCTCCAGGCCTGGGCATCCGCGGGTTATGGCCAACTCCGGCAACCGGCCTAGGGGCCTAGCAGCCACACGGCATGATGGCTGCTGACAGCTCAGGGCAGGGGAGCGGGCTGAGCCGCTCCCTGGCTTACTTGCAACATGAATTGGCAAACAGCACCCCCAGTCTGGTCGGTTGCCTCTCCTTTCTCAGAAAGCCCTAAAAGGAGACAGCTGGAACCTGGGGAGTATGTCTTCCAAGGGGACATGCTGGGATGGCTGATGAGGAAAGCAGGGAGCCATTCAGTCAGCATGTTGGACAGAGCACAGGAAGGAGCAGTCAAGCAAGGACAGGTGTTCTGGGCTCACTCCACCTGCCAGGGCCAACCACCTTGGCTGCAGCCTTACAACTGGGCTGCACTCAGAATGTGTCCTGCCGTGATTTTCCCTCAGCTCCTTCAATTCGCCTTCAGATGCAGAAATATTTGACCAATCTCTGTTCACCCACGTGTTAATTTCCTTGACCAGACCAGTGCCTCTGTGGCACAAGGCCCTCTGGGAAATGGCCAAGAGTCCTATCACCATCCCCTGAAAGATGCAGACCACAAGCCAGTGGAGGAAACAACAGCCTGCTGTTGAGGAAACTGATGAACACATTTTCACAGCGCAGAATACCAGATGTCAACATGCGTCGTGCTGAAAGAGGAATGGCACAGAGCTTCAAGGCTGAATGCTCCATAAGGAAGAGTAGGGACCTTTGGGGGGCATGAAGAGCAGAAGAGTGTTGCTGCTGAAATCCAGCTTCAGGGAAGAGACACTAACCACTTGGTCTCGGGCAAGGTCTCTGCCCCAATTGCAGGACAACTCTTCAGCTTCAACATAACGTACAGATGCAGGAGGTAGTCAGTGCCAGATCATTTAGTAAGCAACCATCCTACCTGACCCTGATGGCCCTTGCAGGGACATCAATGCCCTTGCCAATTCCTGGCCGTTTCCTGTTACTTGCACGGGACAGCTGATGACACATATGCAGATTTTCAATTTTTTTTTCAGCACATGACCTCTGAGGAAAGGCTTTCCTTGCACCACACCGCCTTCCCCACTGATCTTTAAGGGAAAAAACTTCACGTTGAGATATGCAGCACAGAAGCATGACTCAGGAATACAAGTGTGCACCGCTCTATTAGACTTTTCCTTGAAACCATCCTCCTCATAAGCAAACGTGAGGACCCAACATGAGCAAAGACTGAATATCAAAATAGGATAGGTCAGAGAACATCCAAATGTGTGATAGGCCTTTGTGAGCAGGAAGAGTGTACCCTCAAGCATTTACAAATATGAGCATCCTTTTTCTTTCTTGGATTTGCTGATATCCGCCACCAAGAGGCCACAGGCCTACTGTGCCTGCTTTCCATCTTTCAGTGTGACTTCTTTCAAGTAGGACTTCTCGTGTCACTCCTGAGCCTGCAAAACACAATCCACTCTTTCCCAGAACCGTGGTGAACATGAGAACACCATATCCTTCACCCAGTTCTACACTGCATCTCCTCAGAACCTCCATCCGCATTAACAACAGTCTATAAAAGGGCTTTGCTCCTCTGGACACTGGACCTCCAATGCTACCGGGACACTAGGTAGCCAATTGCCCTTGTTGATCCTGAAAGCTCTCAGCTGGAGCTAAGAGGTATTCATCCCCACCTCATACGACTTGCAACCCCATGCCATGCAAAGGAAAACTGCGTGAGAAGAGGCAGGGCCAAGGGTGGCTGACTTGGATCTTCAACTCTTGCTTTTCCAGATGACATTGTGGTTCACATAGAAAGTGCTGAGTTGTGCACATCCACTGCACTTGCACAGAATCTGGAGTGTGCGCCAGAAGCCTGGCCATTGCCAAAGACTAGTGCAGTTGTCATTTGGAATTGTCTGCCAGTGCAACCCGGTGAGCATCTTCTTCTTCAGGAACTTGCAGAGGATAAACCCCCATGAGCATACTCGTGAGAACAATCTGACTTATGGCTTCCTGAGAGTTGACTCATCTCAGGGAACAGCAGCTCCTAAGGAATGCAGGTGCCGGGGCTGCACCGCTAAACCTCCAAGGAGCTCCGTGCTGAAATTGTGATTTCAAAAGTCTTGAGTGTCCAACGGGTACTTTTTCAAATTGCCCACACAGATGACGAAAAGAGGAGAAAACATTGAGATGAGGGAGGGTTGGCATATTGAAAGTTTTCTCGGAGTCCCCGCCGCCCCCTACTCGTTTTGGCGGCAGGGGATTTGAACCGCGGTCTCTTGGCATGCTAGGCATGCGCTCTCCAAAAGGAACCATTTCGTCAGCTGTGGAGAAGCCCCTTTTGGGGAACCTATAGATCCGATACCGCTCTGACTCTCTTACATTCTCTGCAGAAACCCAGCCCCAGAGAAAGACAAGGAAAATCGAAGAATACTTCAACTTCCTTTTCCCACCAAACCTGCAGGGAAGATTTTGTGCAACTCCAAACAGGCACAGGGAAGTAGTGATGGCTCACGGGCTCTAGACTCCCAGGACCGATATTTGCTTTCAGGGAAAAGAAAAATTCCTCATCCAATGTCCATCTGCCCCTAGTTAGGTTTGCAGCGATTTCTCTCCAGATTCAATGGGGTGAGACATGTGGCTGAAAGTCATAGCCGGGATCGTTCAGTGTTTCCAATGCAAACCGTTCCCCTCTGAAAATGGCCTCCGTTTTGGTTCCCAGTGCTCCCGTGCCCGTGAGAGCAAAAGATGCCACAGCGACTCTATTCTGCGTGGAAGGGGCATGCTTGGGGCCTGGCATGTGTGCAGGGTGCGGAGGTTCCGGGCTCCGGAAGGAGGCCGCAGTTTCCCCCTCTCCCCAGAGGCTTTCTCAGGGCCTTGGGCCACCTGGATGTTGAGGATTGCCTTCAGTGACCTCCCTGCACCTCAGACAGCGCCTGAGGTCACAGAGGGGCGGCATGACAGCGCGGTGGCGTCACGGTTCCCAGGGCAACCGGAGACGCTTCCGGTGCTGGCCGCTTCAGACCCACATTGAAAGCAAGCGCCGGCTCCGCGCTGAGGTTCAGAGGAGAGACGAAGGGCCAGGGGCCTGATGATTCAAGGGATGGGATCCTAATCTCTGGGCCCATTTGAAGAGGAGCTACGGGGTGTGCAGGGCGCAGCCCTGGGGCCACGGATCGCTCCGGATCCAGGCAGGACAGGGGACCCCCGCCGAAGCCTGACAGCTCGCACTACCCTCCAGGCCCGCGAGGTGGCGCTGCGCTGGTTTGTCCGCACCGGGCATCATGACAGCTCCTGCCTCGGGCAGTGAACCCCAGGAGGCCTAGGGGACCAGGGAGGCACGGAGGGCTGCATGAGGGCAAGAGGTTCACCCAGCTTAGCACCGGCCCCGCCAGCATTGCCCTCCCA
>NC_062217.1:99337829-99419254 GCF_902686445.1 Sciurus carolinensis
ATAGAATTAAGAATTTGTCCTTATTTCCGTTAGGTGAACTCATTATCTGGTAGGAAGAGAAAGAAAGGGAAGGGAAAATGTCCTTATAAATTTGAGATGTATTCTAAAGGTGGGTTGGTTTGTTGTTCTAGATGACATGCTATGATGTCTAGAGTTTATATTAAAATACTGCAGGACCCAACATAAAAATGTGTATGGAGGAGAGTGAGGGTGGAGTGAGGGATAGCAGGTAGACTCAACCAAATGTTAATTTTTTTTTAATTTGTTTGATATGTATGTGTATTAATTAAGCTGTTTTCTTTAACTTTGTGTGTGTTTAGAAATTTCCAAAAAAGCCTATTCCAAGGAAAGATAACTTTGAATTTTAAGCTATAAGGCAGACCCTTTTAATAACCATATAGTTGGTCTTCCCATCTCAAATATACTTCCATCTCCTAATTGTCAACATGTTCTCTATTTGACCTCTCATCTGCCATAGTCTTCAAAGTCCCCACACTGCTTGCCAGATTAAGCAGAAATCACAAGGACCTGCCATTCAAGGCCCTTTGTTTTCCTTTTCCTCTTTCTTATGGAGGTAATGCTGAGCATTAGTACAGCATTTAGTACACTCACAATGTTGTGCAAACAGCACCTCTATCCAGTTTCACACATTTTCAATATCCCCAAAGAAAACCCACTTAACAGTAAATCCCCTGCATTGTAAAAAGTATATGTAAATGTGTTTACTTGCCAATTGAAGTGTTGGTTACAATTCTCATCTCCCTTTTCCCATCTCTAATCATTCATAATACTCTTTTCTTATTTATAGGAATATACTTTCTTACAGAAAAAGATTCTTTGTGTCAGAGAGAACCAGAGTGCCACAGGGCCTCAAACATGTGCTTGGAAGTAGCTTGGCAATACAAACATTACTTGTGCAGAAGGATGTGCTACTGAACAAAGCCTAGCAAGCAAGCACACTAGGGCAGACAGTCCACCTGTTTTTATCCCTAACGCAGCACTGTCCCTTGCTCTGATAGGAGGAGCTCGGGGATACCATCTTCATGAATGGCTAATTTTAAAATTGGGGTGGGAGAAGAGAAGGGTTATAGTTACAATGGCTATGACTGGATACAGGCTGGGGAGCTCAGAATGACTGAAGGAATCTTACATCTAATGAAGGCTAAAAACCGTATTCTGAAAATGGACCACTGGACTTTCTATTTCTCACTTAACAGACTCATCCATAGGCAGAATTGTTTAATAATAAAAATTGTTTTATTTTTTCCTCTGTTTTCTCTATTCCAGTCTAACTTCTTTCCTGGATCAGTTCCTCAGAATACTTCTCACAGAGGCATTCGTGACCTCCACTGCAAGGAAGAAATGGCATTTCACTCTTTAGCATGGCTGACATCTCAGCCACATCAACATAATCTCTTCTCTAGGCTTGACCCAACACTGCCCTGATTGAAGTGCTTTTCCTTCTCAATCTGTGCTTTTTTTTTTTTTTTTTTGCTTTTTTTAAAATGTAATCTTCCCACATTTGCACCTTCTGTTACATTTAAAATTATATGTTCATATGATGAGATGCCCCATATATTCAAGGGAATTTGCTATAGCCAGATGCTAGTTGAAGAGAAGAGATCAAGACTATAAAATCAAAAGCAGGGAATAAGGCTCTGGTATAGTGAGAAGTAAGAATAACAATTCCAGGAAATGATGAGAAATTGGAAGAGTATCTAATGTGGATAAAGAGAAGGATATAAAGGAAGGGAAGGAGAAAGGATTGACAGCAGAAACAGGAGCTATGAAGTAGAGTTTTGTATTTCCCTTCCTGTGCCATATCTCACATCTGATCACTAAAGAGCTCAAAAATGAGATGATAATTAGAAACAGGGGTCAAAAAGTAAGTAGGCTAGGTGAATTTGGAATACAGGGTCTTGTGCAAGCTAGGCAAGTGCTCTACACCTCCCAGCCCCAGGATAATCAATTATGTATGAGAAATTCACAGTATATTAATTAGGGTAATGCTGGCAGTTGAAACAAATGAATCCAAAAAAGTGTATAATGGCTCATGCACAAGAGAAATTTGTTTCTTCTTTTCATAAAAACCAAAACAAATATTCCTAATTAATGAGTAGATAGCTCCTTCCAAACAGGGACCCAGAATTTCAATTTAATTCTTCCTATTTGAGTTTCTCCATCTTCAAAACATGGCTTCCACGGTCACTGGAATCACGTGCATCAAGCCAATAGAAGGCCTAAGAGCTTGGTAGGTGGATCAGGGAAAATTTCACAGGCCAGGCATGAAAGCAGATCACATATGTTCCCTCTACAATTTAGTGATCAAAGAAAAGCTACCTGGCCATACCACACTGCAAAGGAGATGGGAAATATCATCTAGTTGTGTGCCAGGTGGTAAAGAAAGCAGGCTTGTTGAAATGAAGGTGGGAGAGGCTTATTACATGTCACACATTACAAAATGAAGATTCATATGTTTCCATAAAGAGGACCCTGTAAGTATAATGTGTGCGTCTACAGCCAGTGATTTATTTGCAACACAAGCACAATTTAAGCTGAAGGGCAATGTCGTGATGGGATGAAGCAATGAAAATGAGCCCACTGAGTTCATTCTTATCTTCTTGAAATTAAGGCACCCCATGCTGTTCTGTCTTAAGCCTTGGTGCAAAACAGCATGTCAAGTATGACAACTTCTCTATTATCCATCACAGAGTGCCACTCTGCACATATAGGAATATTTGATAGCATGCCAGTCTCTAGTTTTTCCAATTTTAGGGGGAAAAAAAGCCCTTAAACTTCTAAAAAAAATAGCTCTCCATCCTCAAGGTCTTAGGGTTTCTTTGCACCTCAGAGCTACAACTGTCAATGGATTAACTGAAAACAAAGAAAGGACCAGGTATTCATTAGCTCTAGAAGGAAATTGCCTTGCCACTCTGCAGTTGCTATCATTCTCAGGCGGTGATAGAAGATCATTTGAAATCAGTTTCTCACTAAGTGAGATGACAGTGAAAACAAGAGAGAACTCCTGACTACTTTTCTTTTTTATGTGTATTTTTGGCGAAGGTATTTACCTCTTCTAACAAACATGACTTTTACATTTTTGAAAATTCATATGGTAAGAGCATATAGCTGTTGATATACATTTATTGCATGTGGTATACATAAGATTTTGAATGAACAATTGAGTAATGTACTCTGTACAGAGAAAGTGTCAAAGACATCCGTTGAGTGGATTAAAACTTGGAGTACCACGGTCTATCTTTCACTGGATAGTGTTGTGCCCGAAGGCTCGAGACCCCGCAAAGACCACCAGAGACCACGATCAATGCAAGCAGCAAAGAGTCATTTATTAGCAAGCTCGAGCTTGGTCCTCTGCGTCCTTAACCGGTGATACTAAGAGAGGCCCCCAGCCCTCGTTAGCAGGGTTTATATAACAAAAGGCAAGCAGTTATACAGTGTTCTTTCTAATTAGTTAACATATACAATTGTAAAGCATGTTATCTTAAGTTCTGAGTCGCTCTGACCTCCGGGAGGAGGGTTATCGTTAGCAAGGTTTGTTCTCGGGTCAGCTCCCCTGGCCTTCACAGATAAGATGGGAGAGGTCTGTGTTTATACATTCTTTACCATTTTTACGACCGGGGCTGTGGGCAATTTGGGGAAGCCTGTGTCTCTATCTTTCAATAGTACATGAACTTTGGGGATTTATTTTTATGCATCTCTAAATGTTCATATACAAAGATACATGGAGATAGAAATATATATATATTATATAATATGAAAACTTCCATATATATGACTATATATATTACATATATACTAAAATAAATTTGATTTTTTTAATATTACAATCTAAGAATAATGAAAGAAAACACATTTTGGAAATGGGAAGTTCAATGGCAAAGAGAAAAATGATTGCACATTCCACAAAAGGAAGCCTTAGCTTTTAAATATTCATTCATTCCTCCATTCAATAAATCTTTTGGGATCCTGTAAGATCTTGTTAATCAAAGTGTAGTCTGCAAAATAGCAACATGGGCATCACTTTTAGCTTGTTAAAAATGCACTGTGTTAGACTCCAACTCAGATTTTCTGAATCAGAACAGATTTTTAACAAGATCCCCAGGTGACTTCCATGCATATTAAGGTCCGAGAAGCAACGCACATACAGCACTCTATATACCATCTTTATAGAGTTTAGTGATCAACAATCACTAAGAAATTAGACAGAGAACCTGTAGGGAAGTGCTGCAGAGCAGTGTGAGGAATTTGGCAAAATGTGGAGATGTTTTGGATAGTTACAACCAAGGGGATGCTACTGGCACCCAGTGGGTAGAAGACAGGGATGCTATTAGACACCCCCATGGTACACAGGACAGCCCCCAAAGACAAAAAATAACCTTGTCCAAAATATAGTGCATTGGTGAGGAACCTAGGACAGTAGTTGGTAACCTTAGGTTGTATTACAATGACCCAGGGGGCTTGTTAAAACACACATTGCTGGGCCCCTTCCCAGTTTCTGACTATAGGTCTGGGAGGGGGCCTAAATGCTGCCAACCCAGAAGCCACACTTTGAGAAACACTGTGTAGAATGCCAAGAGCTGCTATTTGACCCATTGTGGTCTTTTGCTTTATCCTCTTGATGGTTCTGGAAACTTCTGACTCCCAGTCACCTTAACTATCTTAGTTAGAGCTTCTCAAGTTACCTCCACACTTGCAGGTTGACAGAGAGCTAGGGGGTGAGATCTTTGTGAGGGGTTGCCTGAGTGGGGGTAGGGGTGCAGGCAGAGCTGAGTCAACAGAGAAAATACAGTGCTATTGTCATTTACAGATGATACCAGATGGCAGCTAAATTCAGAGTCCAGACTGCCTGAGGGGCTTGCTAATTACCAGAGGCTTCAGCTGCAGGAAACACCCTAATCACCCCAATGGCAGCTGGGCAGCCCCAGGGAAGGCCCCATTGCCAGGAGAAATTTTTGTTTGTTATAAAGTAGGACTTGGAGGATAAAAATGACAAGTTCAATTTGGACAATATTTAGCAGAGGAAGAGAGGGAAGACGATATATTTATGATGGGGGTGGCAAGGAGCCATCAAGGGAGACAGGTAGGTTAGATTAGATGGGAATCAGGGACCAGCAAGTGATGAATTGCAGGAGCCCAGGCCAGGCCCTGAGGTTCCCCATGTCCCAGGGACCTACAAAAACAAAAAAGACTTAAAGATGGAATTTGTGGTTGTTACCACCTGCTGTATGCCCTCTGATATTTGTTATTCCTTTCACACACAGACATAAGAAAAGCTATTGATTTAACACATTTAGGAAGGAAGAAAAACATCTTCTGCTTTGTTTTATCAGCTAACTGCCTGTCTTTGGTTGGCAACCAGCACTGAGATAATTTTGTTCTACTGGGCAGCATTTAGCAAATCCCGAGGACTGTGAATGAGGGAAAAACAGTAGGGAGGAGAACAACTACCCCAGCAGCTGTTTCTGGGCTACCCCCCAAGTTTTGG
Organism: Sciurus carolinensis; assembly: GCF_902686445.1. Lineage (NCBI taxonomy): Eukaryota > Metazoa > Chordata > Mammalia > Rodentia > Sciuridae > Sciurus > Sciurus carolinensis. Next base: position 99,343,336 of record NC_062217.1, read on the forward strand.
GGTTTGGGCCAAGTTCACAATATGCACCTCTACTGGAAATTTTAACAAGATTTCCAATAACTGGGAATAAATGGGAGAAACACATCTAAAACAATTTGTGTACAATTTAATATAGTGGTTTATAGGATCTTTAAATGGATTTTCTTCTTTTGAGATTTGATTTTACAATGAAAAAGTTAGTAGGAAATAATTCCCAAGTATATTCACATTTGAAATACCACTCCAGACTATTTGTGCCCCTCTGTTGAGTCCTGTAACTTCTCAAAGGGGGTACAAGTACTATTTATTTCCAGAGAGAAAATATTTATTAATAGTCCTAAAAAATGCACCTTCCTTAATTTTTCCCACGTGCCCAAAAAAGTACATTCTGAAACATCTTTCTGTGACTGTACCGTTCTTTTCTACTTCTGCAGTTCCACTGAGATTTTAGTTGTATTGGGGAGGTAAACAGCACCTTTTATCTAGGAGGGTGGGTGGGAGACTCCTGTGCAGGTCATAGTGCATGCAACTGCAGATCCTTCAGAGTCTTCACAAATTGGACAACCAATGAAATTTCTCTTGCTAACACACAGCAATGAACTCAGTTCATAGATATGCATCTCCCTTCATATAAGCCTAAAGGGCAATTTCCTGTCCAGCAGGTAACAAGCTTGGAGGTCATCATTTTATACCAACAGCAACTAAAAGACTAAACTGTAAAAGCAACTCTTTTTAGCTCCCTAAGACAAGTGAGAACACAGAGCAAACCACTGTCCTCAAAATTGGCTGGACCAACAGGTCAAGACAGAGAATTGCAACTTAAAACAGCAGACACTAATGAAAAGCTGGGGTAGGAAAACCTGAACTATTAGCATGAAGGGATGCAATAGAAGAGAAAAAAGAAATCTCGCCCTATATCCTATGATTAGCCCTCCCCTACTTCCTGCCCACCTTCCCCTGTTGCAGGTACACTGAGCATATTACTGTGGCTACCTAAGACATTGATTTATAATCTCTGTGTTAATATTACTAGACATGAAAATGGTACTTGAACAAGTTTTAACTTCTGGAATGCCTAAATACATACCCAGTTCTTTTCTGGGAAAACATTTTTTTCCATTTCAAGGTTAGAACTTGACCACAGACTGATGGACAAAACAGCACTGATTTCTCCCATCAAGACTTCACTATATGAAATAAACCAAACCCAAAAAAACCAAAGGCCAAATGTTCTTTCTGATCAGTGAATGCTAATAAACAGTGGGGTGGGGGTTCAGGGGAGAGAATAGAAGTTAATTGGATTAGACATAGAGGAATAAGGGAAGGGAGTGAGGATGGGAATAGGAAAGACACAGAATGAATAGGATATAACGTACCTATGCTCATATATGTTTACACGACCAGTGAAACTCCACATCATGTACAACCACAAGAATGGGATCCTAATTAGAATAAGTTATACTTTCTTGTATGTATAATATGTCAAAATACATTCTATTGTCATGTGTATCTTAAAAGAACAAAAATTTAAAAAAATATTGAGTGTCCCACTAACCCCTATGTTCTTGCATAGTTTCCCCTATAATTACACCACTCCTACAAATAGAAGCTTCTACCCCTTTTGTACGTGTGAGCATATTGTGGGTATGTCCAAAAACTATAAAAGAAGAAAGTAAATAGTAAGTGTGCCCACAAAGATGAACCATATATACGACATCCTCCTAGAACCATATTGCCTATTGACATTGTAGCCATCTTGGTTTGTATAAACACCTTCTATGATGTTCACTCAATGAGAAAATCGCCTAATGACACATTTTGCAAAACTTGCCCTTGTTGCAAAATGATGCATGATTACTGAATTGCTGCTGATGAGAAACTCAGGTTACCTTGGAAAACTGAATAGTTTGTTAATAAAAACACAGAGCACACAGTTATCCACACTCTTTAATTATAAATGCATCACACACAATGATATAACAATTTCCATATTTCAATTTCATTTTCCACTTATAGATACTATGATTTTTGCAATTAGAGAATAAAGGGTAACTTCATTGGTTGTCACATATCTAATGTAAAGTGATGAGCTACAATGCCACCAATAAAGCTGCAAACTTTCAGTTATGTGTATTTTTCATTTAAATGATTAAAAGTAAGATCTTGCCCTTGTCTCCAAGGTATGGATGCATATTAAGTTCTGTACTACCTTTGCTACAATTATTCACTTACCTGGGGTGGGTTGAAATCCCTGGCTTTAGGACTAATAAGATACATGTAAAATGAATCCATCTATGCCTATTTCTTTTTCTTGCTACTAATTACTTCATAGAACCTTCCTCTGTTAAGGAAGAACACAGTCAGATTTGCTTAGTTTGAGAACGACTTGAAAGTCAATATAGTGATTCTGAAGAGGCAAGAGGAAATCACGAATGGTGCTAACCTAGTTTAGTTTTCTGAGAATTTATAGTAGCTAAATAACACTCAGGCAAGTGAGAACATATTTTTAGAATAAAACATATTTTGTAGTGGCTCAAAAAGTTTTGTTCTAGTTATTCCTTCAGAATAGAAAAATTATACCAGACTAATAGGCATAAAATATTTTTGTGACAGAGGAACTTGTTTTAGAAACTATGAAGGAAGAAAAAAGAAGCACCACTGATGTCCTTATTTTATCCACTAACCATTCAAAAGTATGTAAGGAATTTTGAACAGTAGCCTGGTGCATAACACAAATGAGAAATACTTTCATAAGGCAAAGTGGGATAATTCTGTGGTTCAGTATGCTGCTTTACCCCAGAGGCTTAATTTTCTGACTCTTGTGAATTCAAATTGTTGTTGCAGTCCATGTTGCTGAGTGTGTTTAGGGTTTGACTCTTTATGCCTAAGGATAATTGACCTTAAAAAATGGAATAATTTTGACCTCACACACATATGAACATGCACAATTTTGCAGCAAAAATGAGAAGAGTTATGGAATGTTTTTATGTTACTCATTAAAATGTGAAGGGGAAAAGATAAGGAAGAAAAAACACATTTGAAATTCACATCATCCCATAGTGATTCTACCTCTTTTCTTCCTAAGACTTCCCTGGGTCTTCCAAGGCTTCCTTAGCCTTCCTGTCCTCCCACTGAGGAATGTCAACATCACTGCTGCTTCTCTTTCCCTGGTTTTCCCTCTAACTGTTTTACCTTTTGCCTAAAGCCATGAGTCATTTGAATTTTCACTGACATAGACAGAAAAAGGATGGATGGCCTAAGTGAGTCCTGGAAGCCAGGTGTCTATCAGGAGTGCTGTCCTCAAGGTTGAAATGCACTGGTTGTCTGAGCACTCATTCTCTGCTGGCTGAGCACTGTTCTAGATGCTTTGTATTAACTCAGCACTCAGGATTCCCACAGAAATGGATACTATCGTTACTTTCATTTTAAAAATGAGGAAACTGAGACACAGAGAGATTAAAAGATGCTTATTAACTAAGAGCTGTGGCTAGAGATATTTGGAAACCAGGGATTCCTGAAGCTAAGAAGCATACAGTTTTCTTTTATTCATTTATTTATTTTTCTTTAGCTAGACAAATTAGAAAAAAAAATTGATTGGGTGTACAAGACTATAAATGACGAAAAGGAGATATTGCAACCTGAAATCTCATACCCCTTAAACCATGGCAAGAGGGGTTTCAAACCCTGTGTAAGAACTTCTGCCAAATAAAAACAAAACAGGTGATTTTTATCAGCACTCATTTTTCTTTAGGATGTAGTTCAAATAAACCAATTACTTAGTTCCTGAAGAGCTATGGGGTCAGTTAACTTAGGTCGGTTTCCAGATCCATAAGATGAGTGTAGTAATAAATAATTCCTGCCTGGTCTACCTCCTAAGAGTTGCTGGGAGAATCTAATAAGATAAGATGTGTAAAACTCTGCAATCACAGACAATGTGGCTAAAGTTCCCCATCCAAATTATTTAACATTTCTCCATAGAAAGTTCTAGACTTAGTTTTTACACAGAGGACTGTTTGAATGGAATTCCTTCATAATAATAGTAACAACTCTTGAATGCCTACTATGTGCCAGGCACATACTTCAACTAAGAACCCTAGCATAATTCTATGAGGTAACCAATATCATCTCCACATTCCACATGGAGAAAAAGGTGCATGGACAGAAAACTTTGCCCAAGGTTGCACTGTGACAACTTGTATTCGAACACACAAAAAAATTTTAAATATGATCACTAAGGATTTTGTAATAAAAACATGATAGTGACATAAATTCATCTTTCTGTAAAAATGAAAAATATTACAAATGAATAGTTCATGTTTAAACATAACAATTAAGGTCTTACTACTGTTTTTATCATTACTTAAGAGTCACTGATGTACTTCCTGTTAGCTTTGGGAAACCAGCCAATGCTGAAGGAGCACATACTACACATCCTCAGTTACCCCCAAGAAGACAGAGCTCATCCAAGAGAAAGTTCATAAAGTCTTCAGTAGTGGTAAATTGATAACTTTTAAATTTTCAAACCTAGATCATATGTGGGAATACAATGAAAATTTACTAAGGGAAAAGCTAAATTTCCAAGATTTTAGTGTGGTTGTGTGGACATTGTTGAGTACCTACTAAATGTCAGAAATAAAATCATGCATCATAGCCCTTGAGGAATTAAAAGTCTAGAAAGGATGAAAAAATGCCAAACAAATAATTTCAATGATCCATGGCAATATTATGTGTAAATACTAAGACTCTTACACAAGGCCCTTATAGAACACGTAGGAAGCAAAGTTCATGAATTAAACCTTAGGACAGTTAGGAGTTTGGATGACTAGAAGAAAGATTTAGATGAAACTATCAAAATCCATCTGCTATATAGTTTTGAGTCTGGTATGGTAGAAAGAAGAAGAGGGAGAAGGAGAAAGGGAAGAAAAGCAGAAGAGGTGGAAAGAGGAAGGAGGAGGTAGAAATAGTTACAAATAGAGCTTAAGATAGAAGTTCCTGGGGCTGGGTTTGTGGCTTAATGGTAGAGTATTTGCCTAGCACACATGAGGTCCTGGGTTCAATCCTCAGCACCACACAAAAATAAAATTATTGTGTCCACATACGATATATATATATATATATATATATATATATATATATAAACATTTATATATATAAATGTTTAAAATATATATATATAAATAAAATAAATATATATATATATAAATAAATATATATATAAATGTTTAAAAAAAAAGCTTCTTCATTCCACCATTATTCCCTCTACATCATAACCACACGTCACGACACCATTGTTTTGTCACAAATATTCTCGCTGCCCCTTTCTCTCCCTTCACATCTTTTGGGACCTCCATTATGTATACTTTGTTTTGATGCTTTATAAACTCTAAAGTTCTGTTTTTTTTTTAATTAATAGGTTTTTTAGAGCAGTTTAGGTTTACAGAAAAATTTAACAGAGCTATCCACTTGCTATTTCCCTTCACTGTCCCTCCACACACAGTTTCTCCTGTTGCTAACATCTTGCATTAATGTGGTACCTTTGTTATAGCTGGTAAGCTAATATTGACAGATGATATTAACTAAAGTTGTTAGTTTACATTAGAAGTTCACCCTAGGTTCATCATTCTCTTAGTTTTAAAAAAATGTGTAACAGCATGTATTCACCATTACAGTATCCTACAGAATATTTTCACCACCCTAAAAGTACCCTGCATTCTACCTATTCATTCCTTCTTCCCTGCCCCAAGCCCCTCGCAACCCATTATTCTTTTGTCTCCATAGTTTTGGCTTTTCCAGAATGTCTGATAGTTGGAACCATATTATCTAAAACCTTTACAGATTGGCTTTTTTTTTCACTTAGCAAATGCATCTAAGGACACCCCCCCACACACACACAATTTCTTTTTGTAGCTTGGTAGTGTCATAACAGAAGAGAGATTTCTGGAAAAGGGACTGAGACATTCCCAAGGAGAAGGGACTCAACTCATGACCAGTGGGGTCCTTGACATACATGACGGAAAAAAATTTCGGCATATCACTATAGGCACAGAGATTTATTTAGGAAAGCAAAGGAGATGCAGGGATAATGCAGACCATCTCAAGAGTGATGGATGCCTTTGTAGGCTCTTCTTTTAAAAGAAACGTGGTGAGGGATGAGTATAGGAAGGTATTTGGGATAGTATCATTTTGGTGATCTAAAGGAAGTTTAGATGGTGTAGCCATTTTCAGGATCCTTAAGTAGATGTGGTCTCCATTTTCTGATCAATAGATAACACCGGAAAGTCCCCTAAAATATAGATTTTTCAAAATATATCTCTCTTTGCTTAAACTGTTTACTGGACAACTGATTAACAGTGTGAAAGGTAATTGTCATAAGTGGGTGAATTTATGGTTAACTTTAAGGTTTACAGATTTTCCAGAATTTTAGAAGTAATAGGCCTGGGAGAGAGACTGACTTGGAAAGTGACAGGTGTGGAAAAGTATGCAGAACTTTAAACTAAAATCTTATTTTCTTCTCTTTCCTTTATGTCTCCTTTCTTTTATTATTATTTATTTATTAAATTTCTTCTATCCTACCTCAGTAGTTCATTTCTGTTCCAGTACTACACTGTCTTGGGTAAAAGTTTGATAGCACCTGACTCTGTTCTTCTCCTTCAATATTATATTAGCCATTCTGCCTTTCCATATAAATTTTAAAATCAGTTTGTCAATATTTACAAAACAATGTTCTAGAATATTGAATGGGATGTGAAGATCTGTAGATCCACTAGGGAAAAACTAACATCTCGACAATACTTACTTCATGTATATAGCATATCATCCCATCAATTTAAATCTTCCTTGATTTCTTTCATCAAAGTTTTATAGTTTTCCTTATATAGATTCTGTTCTTTATCAAGTTCTGTTCACTCTACTCTGTTGTTTTTAAATTTCCATTTCTTTAACTGGATAAACTCAACTACTAATCTCTTCCCTTTTTTTGCCAGCTCATTTCTGCTCTTGAATTTTAAGTAAATTATGCATTTCCACTCCAGAATTCCTATGTGGTTCTTTTTCACAGTTTATATCTCTTTATTGATAGTTTTTGTGGTGAGGGAACATTTTCATAATTTCCTTTAGTTCCTCAAATTGTTATTGGAATTGGAGATTCTGCTGCTCACTGCTCAACCAAAGCTCAGCAAAGAGAAGCTGGAGGAAGTAAAAAGTTTTATTCAAAGAAGACCCTGAAGAATGGAGAAGAGAGTAAAAGTTTATTTGGAGACTAATGGTTTTAGGGGTTTCAGTCTAAAGAAGAATGGCTCCATTTCTTGGGGCTTCGGGTGATGTGGAACATCATGATGGAACAGTGTGGTAGAGGGAAGTGGCTCCCATAATGATCAGAAAGCAGAGAAAGAGACTAAACTCAGCTCACCAAATATATAACCCCAAGGCACACTCCCAATGACCCACCTCTTCCAGCCACACCCTTCCAGCCTACAGTTACCACTCAGTTAATGCCTATAAAAGTATTAATGTACTGATTAAGTTAAGGCTCTCCTAACCCAATCACTTTACCTCTAAACCTTCTTGCATTGTCTCACACATGAGCTTTTGAGGGGCACCTCACATTTAAACCATAACAAATAGAAAGTTGAAAATGTCACAGTCTGTATTCAAAGGATGCATAGCCTTCCAGGGGTGAAAAGGACATCAGCAAGCCATTAGAACAGAACAAGATCAGTGCTAAAGAAGTGGAGTCAGCCCCAGGGCAACAGAGAAGCAGGGAGGAAGTGGATTTGGGAAGGAGAACACCTCAAAGGATGGTATTCTCTACTCTGCTTGGAGGGTAGTTCTCTCCCCACGGATATACCCTGAGACACAGGGCTGAATCCCAGTCACTCCAGAGTGGATTTTTAAAGCTTATCACTTTAAAAGAAAAGAATTCAAGAAAGAAATTGGTATTATAAAGCTCCCAATGATCTTATCTGCTCTATTTCTGAGTACTCCTGGACACATCTACTCCAGAAATGATTGGGTGGCTGACTCTCCCTTCTGAGTATCCCACTCCTGAAAGAGATAGATAAAGGTGTGGGCCCTCCTTATGTCCTTTCCTCTAGCAAGAAATTTGTTTTCCAAATTAAAACATTAGGACATGGAGGAATGTGACTATTATAGAAATTATATTTTTACTTTGACCCCATCCTGCCATGATTTTCTTTCTTGGCCTTTAGGAGAAATTTTGAATATGATTGAGTATAATGTGTTTATCGAATACTGAGCCATAAAATTTATCTTACTCATTTTATCTCACTCATTTTAACATCTTTCTTTGTATAATTCTAATTTGTACAAACTGCAAGAATTTGCGTAATGCCAGACAGACATGCCTGTATGAAGTTTACCTTTTACTCTTAAAGATATTAAAATGTCTTACACAATTTTTATCACCTTGTGATGCTACCTCTCCATTGTGCAGTGTGAAAATTTTCAGTAGTTCCCTGCTTACCACAGGAGATATATCCCAAGACTCCCAGGGATGCCTGAAATCAAGGGTAGTAACACACCTTGCAATTTATGCTTTTTCCATCTTAGCTAAGCATATATCATGCACTATGCCTTAACTTTTGCAGTTAGTTCAAGGTTTGAGAATAAAATTGATTTCTTTTTCCTTCTTTACAATTTCATGGATAGAAGATTCATTCTGATAGCAATCTCACCATGTTATTATTTTTCTTATTTAGTCAAGAACTTTTACCTTGGCGATCCAAGATGGTGGACTAGAGGGGGACTGCATCCCCAGTCGCTCCAGAACCCAGGAGTTAAGAAGGGAAGGCATTGAGAGACTCGGACTAAAATAGAGCCACGGGTGAGTCTGCCCACTGGGTAAAGCTCGGCCCGGGTGGCAGGCCCAGATAGAGATGGCTTATCGGAGCAGGGCAGGGCAGCTAGAGTCTTCCACAGACAGCCCTGCGCACTCTGGCGCGGGCCCCTCCCACACAGCCAGCTTCTCCAGGTTCTCGGAGCAGGCCCCCTAGTGAGAGCCTTTCTGATCAGAATAAGCTCCAAGTCCCAGAGCCAGCGCGGCATACTCTGCCTGCAAGCTACTTCAGGGACCAGGACAGGGCAGCCAGAGACTTACACAAGCAGCCCGGCACCCTGCGGTGGGAGGCAACTTTCAAGGCTAGCTTCTCAGAGCAGACCACCCAGTGAGAACCTTTCTACATAGAGCCAGCCACAACTCACCGAGCCAACGGAGTGCTTCGATCCACAAGCAGCCTCTGGGATCAGGGCAGGGCAGACAGAGACTTCTCCAGGCGGCTCTGCCAACTCCGGCCGCAGGCTCGTTCCAAAGGGTGATCCAAGATAGAGGGTGACTGCATCTCCAGTCGTTCCAGAACCCAGGACTCAAGAAGGGGAGGCATTGAGAGACTTGGACAAAAATAAGAGTCACGGGGTGAGTCTCCCCCACTGGGCGAAACTTTGGCCTGGGCGGCAGGCTCATATAGGGGTGGCTTATCAGAGCAGGGCAGGACAGCTAGAGTCTTCCCCAGGTAGCCTTCCACACTCCGGCAGTGGGCTCCCACAACATGGCCAGCTGCACAGTGCAGGCTCCCAGTGAGAGCCTTTCTGCACAGAGCCAGCTCCAAGCCCTGGAACCAGTAGGGGGCTAGGGGCAGCTTTCTTTGGAAGCACTGCATTATCAAGTTCCTCCAAGACTTCAGGCTACTGAAGGCTGGGAGGTGATACACTGGAAATCTACCGGGACACTATAAGCCAATAGAGGAAATCTGCAATATCTCAGGGTCCCACTGACAGCTGACCGATATAAGAAAACAAGGGAAGAAAATGTCCCAAACAAACCTAGATACTACATCAATAAAACCCAATGACAGCACAGCAGAAGAAATGTCAGAAAGGGAGTTCAGAATGTACATAATTAAAACAATCAGGGAAGCAAATGAGGAAAGGAAAGAGCAAATGCAGGCATTGAAGGAGGAGATGAAAGAGCAAATGCAGGCATTAAGTGATCGCACCAATTAACAGTTAAAAGACCAAATGAAGCAACAGATCATTTCAATAAAGAGTTAGAGATACTGAAAAAAAAAACAAACTGAAATACTTGAAATGAAGGAAACAATAAACCAAGTTAAAAATTCTATAGAAAGCATAACCAATAGGATAGAACACCTGGAAGACAGAACCGCAGACATTGAAGACAAAATATTTAATCTTGAAAACAAAGTTGGCCAAACAGAGAAGATGGTAAGAAATCATGAACAGAATCTACAAGAATTATGGGATATCATGAAAAGGCCAAATTTAAGAATCATTGGGATTGAGGAAGGCTTAGAGAAACAAACCAAAGGAATGAACAAACTATTCAATGAAATAATATCAGAAAATTTCCCAAATCTGAAGAATGAAATGGAAAACCAAGTACAAGAGGCTTATAGGACTCCAAATATACAAAATTACAACAGACCCACACCAAGGCACATTATTATGAAAATACATAACATACAAAATGAAGACAGAATTTTAAAGGCCGTGAGAGAAAAGAATCAAATTACATTCAGAGGGAAACCAATAAGAATATCAGCAGATTTTTCAATCCAGACCCTAAAAGCTAGAAGGGCCTGGAACCACAATTACCAAGCTCTGAAAGAAAACGGATGCCAACCAAGAATCTTATACCCAGCAAAACTTACCTTCAAATTTGACGATGAAATAAGATCCTTCCATGATAAACAAAAGCAAAAGGAATTTACAAAAAGAAAGCCAGCATTAGAGAACATTCTCAGCAAAATATTCCATGAGGAGGAGATGAAAAACAACGATGCAAATCAGCAACAGGAGGCGCTAGCCTAAAGGAATAGCCAAATAAAGGAGAAACCAAATCATGTCAAAAAACAAATATGAGTCAAATGACTGGGAATACAAATCATATCTCAATAATAACCCTGAATGTTAATGGCCTGAACTCATCAATCAAAAGACATAGACTGGCAGATTGGATTAAAAAGAAAAATCCAACAATATGCTGCCTGCAAGAGACTCATCTCATAGAAAGAGATACCCATAGACTAAAGGTGAAAGGATGGGGAAAGACATACCACGCACACGGACACAGCAAAAAAGTTGGAGCATCCATCCTCATTTCAGATAATGTGGACTTCAAGCCAAAACTAGTCAGAAGAGATAAAGAAGGACATTACATGCTGCGTAACGGAAGCATAAATCAGCAAGACATAACAATCATAAATATATATGCCCCGAACATTGGCTCATCCATGTATGTAAAACAAATCCTTCTCAATTCCAGAAAACAAATAGACCACAACACAATAATACTAGGTGATTTTAACACACCTCTCTCACCACTGGATAGATCTTCCAAACAAAAATTGAATAAAGAAACCATAGATCTCAATAACACAATCAACAATTTAGACTTAACAGACATATATAGAATATACCATCCAACAAAGAACGATTACACTTTCTTCTCAGCAGCACATGGATCCTTCTCTAAAATAGACCATATTTTATGCCACAAAGCTACTGTTAGCAAATACAAGAAGATAGAGATACTACCTTGTACTCTATCAGATCATAATGGATTGAAATTAGAAATAAATGACAGAATAAAACCAGAAACTTCTCCAATACCTGGAGATTAAATGATACACTATTATATGATGAATGGATAACAGAAGACATCAGGAGGGAAATAAAAAATTCTTAGAAGTAAACGAGAACAAAGACACATCATATCAAAATCTCTGGGACACTATGAAAGCAGTACTTAGAGGAAGATTTATTTCATGGGGCACATTCAACCAAAGAAGTAGAAATCAACAAATAAACGACTTAACACTACAGCTCAAAGCCCTAGAAAAAGAAGAGCAGACCAATACCAAAAGTAGTAGAAGACAGGAAATAGTTAAAATCAGAGACGAAATCAACGAAATTGAAACAAAAGAAACAATTGGAAAAATTAACAAAATAAACAGTTGGTTCTTTGAAAAAATAAACAAAATTGATAAACCCTTATGCACGCTAACAAAGAGAAAGAGGGAGAAAACTCAAATTACTAAAATTCAGAATGAACAAGGAAACATCACAACAGACACGACTGAAATACAAAACATAATTAGAAGCTATTTTGAAAATCTATACTCCAACAAAACAGAAAACCTCGAAGATATCAACAAATTTCTAGAGACATATGAATTACCTAAACTGAACGAGGAGGATATACGCAACTTAAATAAACCAATTTCAAGCAAAGAAATAGAAGAGGTCATCAAAAGCCTACCAAAAAAGAAAAGTCCGGGACCAGATGGGTTCTCAGCTGAGTTCTACAAAACCTTTAAAGAAGAGCTCATTCCAATACTCCTCAAAGTATTCCATGAAATACAAGAGGAGGGAACCCTCCCAAACTCGGTCTATGAAGCCAATATCACCCTGATACCTAAACCAGACAGAGACACATTGAGAAAAGAAAATTTCAGACCAATATCCTTAATGAACATCGACGCAAAAATTCTCAACAAAATTTTAGCAAATCGCATACAAATATATGTTAAAAAGATAGTGCACCACGATCAAGTGGGTTTTATCCCAGGGATGCAAGGTTGGTTCAACATTCGGAAATCAATAAATGTCATTCACCATATCAACAGACTTAAAGTTAAGAATCACATGATTATTTCAATAGATGCAGAAAAAGCATTCGATAAAATACAGCATCCCTTCATGCTCAAAACACTAGAAAAAATTGGGGTAGTGGGAACATTCCTTAACATTATAAAGGCCATCTATGCTAAGCCCATGGCCAATATCATTCTAAATGGTGAAAAACTGAAAGCGTTCCCCCTAAAAACTGGAACAAGGCAGGGATGCCGTCTTTCACCACTTCTATTCAACATCGTCCTTGAGACTCTAGCTAGAGCAATTAGACAAACCAAAGAAATTAAAGGGATACAAATTGGAAAAGAAGAACTCAAACTATCCCTGTTCGCTGATGACATGATTATATATTTAGAGGAACCTGGAAATTCCACCAGAAACTTTTAGAACTCATCTGTGAATTCAGTAAAGTAGCAGGTTCCAAGATCAATGCTCATAAATCCAATGCATTTTTATACATAAGTGATGAATCTTCAGAAAGAGAAATTAGGAAAACTACCCCATTCACAATAGCATCGAAAAAAATAAAATACTTGGAATCAATCTCACAAAAGAGGTGAAAGACCTCTATAATGAGAACTACAGAACACTAAAGAAAGAAATTAAAGAAAACCTTAGAAGATGGAAAGATCTCCCATGTTCCTGGATAGGCAGAATTAATATTGTCAAAATGGCCATACTACCTAAAGTGCTACACAGATTCAATGCAATTCCAATTAAAATCCCAATGATGTACCTTGCAGAAATAGAGCAAGCAATTATGAAATTCATCTGGAAGAATAAAAAACCTAGAATAGCTAAAGCTATCCTCAGTAGCAAGAACGAAGCAGGGGGTATTGCAATACCAGATCTTCAACTCTACTACAAAGCAATAGTAACAAAAACGGCATGGTATTGGTACCAAAATAGTCAGGTAGATCAATGGTACAGAATAGAGGACATGGACACAAACCCAAATAAATACAATTTTCTCATACTAGACAAAGGGGCCAAAAATATGCAATGGAGAAAAGATAGCCTCTTCAACAAATGGTGCTGGGAAAACTGGAAAACCATATGCAACAGAATGAAATTAAACCCCTATCTCTCACCCTACACAAAACTGAACTCAAAATGATTCAAGGACCTCGGAATCAGACCAGAGACCCTGCATCTTATAGAAGAAAAATTACGTCCAAATCTTCAACTTGTTGGCTTAGGATCAGACTTCCTTAACAGGACTCCCATAGCACAAGAAATAAAAGCAAGAATCAACAACTGGGATAGATTCAAACTAAAAAGCTTTCTCTCAGCAAAGGAAACTATCAGCAATGTGAAGAGAGAGCCTACAGAGTGGGAGAATATCTTTGCCACTCATACTTCAGATAGAGCGCTAATGTCCAGAATCTATAAAGAACTCAAAAAACTCTACACCAAGAATACAAATAATCCAATCAACAAAGGAGCTAAGGAAATGAACATACACTTCACAGAAGAAAATGTACAAGTAATCAACAGATATATGAAAAAATGTTCAACATCCCTAGTAATAAGGGAAATGCAAATCAAAACTACCCTAAGATTTCATCTCACCCAATTAGAATGGCGATTATCAAGAACACAAGCAACAATAGGTGTTGGCTAGGATGTGGTGAAAAAGGTACACTCATACATTGCTGGTGGGGTTGCAAATTAGTGCAGCCACTTTGGAAAGCAGTATGAAGAATCCTCAGAAAGCTTGGAATGGAACCACCATTTGACCCAGCTATTCCACTCCTTGGCCTATACCCAAAGGACTTAAAATCAGCATACTACAGAGATACAGGCACATCAATGTTCATTGCTACTCAATTCACCATATCTAGATTGTGGAACCAACCTAGATGCCCTTCAGTTGATGAATGGATAAAGAAACTATGACATATATATACAATGGAATATTACTCAGCCATGAAGAATGATAAAATTATGGCATTTGCAGGCAAATGGATGAAATTGGAGAATATCATGCTAAGTGAGATAAGCCAATCTCAAAAAACTAAAGGACGAATGATGTCGCTGATAAGTGGATGAGGACAAATAATGGCGGTGGGAGGGGTTAGCATTAGGGTTAGGGTTAGGTTTAGGGTTAGGGATAAGGAGTGTGGTAAGAATGAAGGAAAGAAGGACTGTATAGAGGGAAAAGAGGGGTGGGAGGTGTGGGGGGGAAGGGAAAAAAATAATGAATCAAACATCATTGCCCTATATAAACGTATGATTACACAAATGGTATGCCTTGACTCCATGTACAAATAGAGAAACAACATGTATCCCAATTGTATACAATAATAATAAAAAAAAAAGAAAGAAACATATTGGGCAATGGCAAGTAGTCTATAGCCTGAGGCTAATGCACTCTTAAGAGGAAAAGGTATCTTGAATATGTCGTCCTTTTTATAAGTCTGAATAGGTGCTCAAATGATATTTTCTGATTATTTGAAAGTTTTATTTCATTTTTTTTGATGAGGGTATATTAAAAGAAAGAAAATGAAAAAAAAAAAGAACTTTTAGCTTTCCACTTTGAAGAAGTACTTTATGTTATTTTTGACCTAATTTGTCGGTCTTACTATTCTTGTGCTCTGGGGCCATTATTATGTAATATAAGGGTTATTGGAACACAAGCATAATCACAACAATCAATCTGATAATCAAGATGGCTACTAAGTTACTAACAGGCAGGTGGTATATATAGTGTGAATATGCTGGACAGAGAAATGAGTGATATCTTGGGAGGATGCTGCAAGTTGGTATAAGAGACATCATGCTTATTAAATGTTTATTTCTGGAACTTTCCATTTAATATTTTTGGACCATAATCAATTACAGTAACTGAAAAAGCAGAAATCAAAACTGTAGATAAAGGGAGAGTACTATAGTTTCTTATACGGAATTTTAAATTTGCCTGAGTGGTTAGGTACATTCTCGTCCTGAGAGTAGGGAGCATGGAGGCCCAGTTTGCAGCCTCAGGACTTCTTTTCAGGGAATGAAGACAATTTTAGTAGAGAGATCACAGTTTTCTCATATCAGTACAGAATTTGTTAAGAATACCCTCTTTGTTTCAAATGTAATAAAGGCAGAAGAGAATATGAAGCTTGCAATTTTATTTTCTATTTTGCTCTCATTGGAGAGGTTAGGATTGCAATCTGAGGAATGGGGGTTCCTTGGAAGTGGGGTAGAGTTCCCAGGCATGTAACTGGGGCAAGAACAGCAGCTGAAACATACGTTTGCCCTGACTGTGAAAGACTAGGAAAGGAAAGGTTCAGTCAACTTCATCAGACATAAAGGAGACAGGAGCGGAACCAGGAAGCAAAATACAGAAGCAAATGCAAAAGTGAAACACAGGGATCCTTGGGTAAGAGAGGCATGGAAGTCTTCACTGGTTGTTCTTCCAAGTCTGCCATATATAATTATTTAAGTGCTCTTTGGTCCCTAGCAGTCAGCTAATACCTATGAGGAAATGGTGGCCTCCTTACCTTGCTATGCATCCAGTTTTCATCAACAGAGAACCAGGCATTTTCTTCTTGAACTCTTTAGTTCTAGGTAAATACTAATGTTTCCTATACTTCTCATATATGAGTGTATTGGTCTATTGTTCCTTTTCCTACCAAGCTACCAAAAAAAAAAAAAAAAAAGACAATTTTGACACCAAGGTACACAAAATGTATTCATTGGGAGAATTTGAGAAAGTTCACAAATTCAAAAGGGACACTGGAAACTAGGCTTTGAAAACAACAGAAATGAGCAAAGCTTCAGATTTCTCATTAGCACGTATCTTTAGGGCTCCGCCATGGAAATCAACATGCTCCAAACGCTTTTATTTGGTTAGCTTCTCTATTTCCACTTCACCCAGAATTCAGAGACCTAAGTGAAAGTGTAGACAGCCTCAGAGAATGGTGGTGTCCATCCCCACCTGGGGAAGGCGGGTGACCTTTGCACATAACCCCTACTGGAAATCATTACTAAAAGAAGAAAGAATGGAAGCTGGCACACAAAACGCCCACCATTGAGACTAATGGCAGCATTCTATTGAATTTGTTGACTCAAATAGAATTGCTTTTCAAAAACTAGGAAGAATGTTCTGGTGGGGTCAGGCATATATAAAGGCACTGGACAGTCAAGAATACAGTACCGAAAAACCAGGTCCAGGAAAGCGAAGAAAAGATGTGAATTAATAGCAGTTAAGGGAATTAGCCTGGAAACACAGGCAGTGAGTGTGAAGACGCCCAAGATGAAGGAACCTGGGAGAATGGGTAACATGGGGAAAACCAGACAACTCATGCTTGTCACTGAATCTGGGACCTCCAATGACAAAAAGGCAATATAGCTTACCAGAGGTAATAATTTGGATGGAGTAGAGAACTGGAGTAGGAGATAAAAGAAAATTCACATAAATGGCAGAGAATGGATAACTTTCCTTGCAGTAGTATTCTGAATAAAAGAAAAATAGCAGGATAATGGAAATGGAGGGGAAAAAATCATCAAATGGTCAAATACCACAGCATGTAGTCATTGTTGCAGGTAAGAATCATCTTTGGATGCTAAAATTAGGTGGTAAAAATGTGATGATGAACAGAATATTTGTAGAGTCATAAATTATCTTCCTACAAGGCACTTATTAATTACAAGGAGAAAATTGTATCTTTACAATGGAGAAATCTGGCATTGCCATCTTAACCAAGTTGTCAAAGGTAACTCGACACTCATCAAAATCATGCATAGGGAATACGATGCACTGGGAAGGAAACAATATCATTCGTGATATTCTTGCCAAGAATGCAAACTTTCCATTCTAATAAAATTCTTTGAAATAACCAAGCAGTCATCTTCAAAATTGTTGGGTTCATGAAGCACAAGTAGTTGCAAATTGTCATCAGATTGAAGTCTAAGGAGACATGCCACCTAAATGCATTGTGAGAGCTTGTATTAGACCCAGGATCATAAAAAAAACTCTCCTGAGACAATTGGCGACAATCAAATAGGTCTATAGTACATCAATCTTAATAGTATGTAGACTACTAGGTATTGCATCACTATTAACTTGCTAGTTTGGATAGCTATACTTTGATTACATAAGATGTTACTATGAATGGGGAATTATGTGAGAGCTAAAAGTAGAAGAACTTTCTGTTTTTTTTTTTTGTTGTTGTTTGTTTGTTTGTTTGTTTGTTTTTAGAACCAAGGATTGTACCAGGGGCTTTAACCACATCCCAGATCATTTTTACTTTTTATTTTGAGACAGGGTCTCGATAAATTGCTGAGGCTGGCTTTGAACTTGCTATTCTCCTGCCTCAGCCCCCCAGCCCCTAGGATTACAGGTGTGCGCCACCATGCCCAGCTACAACTTCTTTTATCTCTAAAATGTGTGCAAAATTAAAAACACTTAAAATATTCAGAATATAGACAAAGAAAAGAAGGAAAGGAAGGAGGAGTCGAGAAAGGGAGGGAGAAAAGAATATACAGTCATATTCTCTTCCCCTGTTGGGTTTGCTTCTACAACTTTTAGCCTTAATCAAGCAGATATAAATCCAAACCTTAGGTTTTAGGCATAGGTATTTCCTTCATTCCTTCCTGCTCCCGTTCTCCTTCCTGCCCCTGTCACACCGCACAGGATGCATTACTGAGACTTCATTGATAATAGAATACAACTACTCTCCACAGCAGAGGAATTTTCACTGCTAAATGTCGAGGTACAGTCAGGTAGGGACCCTGTCTTTCTTTGGAGTAGGTCCTTGATTTAGTCAGTATTCTCGCTGCTGTTATTAAAAGATCTGACCAGAACAATTTTAACGGAGGAAAAGTTTATTTGAAGACTCACAGTTTTAGAGGTCTCCATCCGTAGACAGCGGGCTCCATTCCGTAGGGCTGGAGGTGTGGCAGGACATCAGTGCAAAGGAGTGCGATGGAGGAAGACAGCTCAAGTGATGACCAGGAAGCAGAAAGGCTCCACGCACCAGACACAACTGTATACCCAAAGCCGTGCCCCAATGCCCCACCTCCTCCAATCACACCCCACCTGCCTTCAATTACCACTCAATCCCATCAAGTGATCAACCGAATCATTTTTCCTCGGAAACGTTTTGCATTGTCTCACACATGAGCTTTTGGGGGCACTCCTCACATCCAAACTGTAACATTCCTGTAGTTCTTTCTAGGGTTGCCAGCCTTTTTCCAAGGCTGTTGCTTCTGCCACTGCTACTATTGCATCTGGGAATTTTTTCAATATAAGCTCAAGAAGCCACCACACAGTGCCCCCCTGTGCTCCGCTGTTGCTCCTCCAACTGGCATTGCACCTTCCGTTGCACTCCATACCTGGGTGCTTTGACCCTGCAAAGCTGCACCCAGCTCACCCTAAGACAGATAATCATTCTCTGCCTCAGCTTGTAATTGAGACATCAATTAACCAAAAACATGATTTTCCAAATTAGCCCAATCATAGTTTTTATTAATTTTCACTCATGCTATAAGAAAAAGCTCTGATTTTCTAAGTTCGAACATTGTTTTATCTTCTTTTCATCTCAGGATTATGAATAGTAAGTCCCCTGCACTTCATTTTTCTCTTATTTATTCCTATTCCTGTTTGCTAAAGCAATAACCAATTCTAATCATCCTACATATGCAGAATGAAACTAAGGAGATAAATAGATGATATGCAATGTTAGGGAGTGCTCGAGAATTACAAACCACCATGCATATTGAACCAATTGAATGGAAAAAAAAAAAAAAAAAAAAAAAGGTCCTTTAATGAGCATGCCAGACTAGCAACTGGGAGCAGTCTAATGCCTCAAAGAACTCCTAGAACCTTAATTTTGAAGTACAGAGTTTATAAAGGCAAAAGCCACTAGAAAAATTGAGGCACAGGTAGGTCAGAAAGACCCTATTGAGACAGATAGTTTGATTGCATGAGATAATTTTTTGATAATGCACTTCAGAATCATTTGGTTATATATCGGGGACATAGGGATGTGGGAAGGACCTACTGTACTGTCAACAAAGATGCACCAGTCAAAAGACTGAAAAGAAAACTTTTAAAGCAAGCATAAAATGGAGTCATGTTAGAACAAAATGGCATTATTTTGGTTCTTTTCCATTTCAGCAAGATAGATTTCTGCATATGGAGCCATGTTTATCTTAACTGAGTTCCATTATACCTTATGTACATGAGTCCCTAAAGAATCAAATTTAGCCTTCAAATAATACACAGAGGGAAAAGGTTTTGATGAACCTCATGACCAGAGACTGACACAATAACCTGCTTTGAATTGCAGTACATTTCCACTAGGGTAATGCAGATGCATAATCAGTAAATTAGGTATTAATATGTCTTAAACATTTCTGTCCTAGAAACCTATATACACATATGAATATATGTGTAATTCTTTATGAAATCTTCCCCAAATATCACCTTCAGGGCAAGTATAAAAATAGTCTAGTTACATAATATTTTAAAACCAAGAGGAATGATTTCTTCATGCCCAAAGTACAGTAATATCATATAATATGGTAAATTTGAATGGGATTTTTAAAGTCATATCTTGAATTTATTTTAGGACATTGATAAGGTTGTTGTTTACCAATGATTGAATAGCACCCCAAACAGGGGCAGAAGTTAATGACAATTGTGAACTGGTAGAAATTTGATGAGAATCTCAGACTTAAAAACTAATTCCAGGCAAGCCAGGTATGATGGCACATGCCTGTAATCCCAGAGACTCAGGAGGTTGAGGAAAGAGGATCCCAAGTTCAAGGACAAACCTCAGCCACTGAGGGAGGCCCTAAATAACTTAGTGAGACCCTGTCTCAAAATAAAAAAAATAAAAAGGGCTGGAGATACAGCTTAGTAGCAAAGCATCTCTAGGTTCAATCCCTAGTCCAAACAAAACAAAACAAAACAAACAACAACAACAACAACAAACAACCTAATAATCCCAAAGGCAATAAAATACCTTAATTAATGCAAATAATATTTGGGTGTTCGGATCTTTCATGTAAGTACAAAGTCACCTCAAGTGATTGGGTTTTATTATAAGGATGCATGAATAATTAAAAGAATTCAGAAACAGTTGTGTAGTTCGGCTTCCAAAAAACTGGAATAATTTTCATAATCCTCACACAATACAAACTTGGGAATAGTGGAGGAAAGCACTGCCATTCAGTTTATAACCTGACTGTAAAGACCATGTATATCATTTTATCCTCCCAGAAGCAGGCTTCCCTTCTGCATCACTCAGCATGTTATTCACCCACCCTCTGTTGTTACTTCCTGTGCTCTGGTTGCTTCTGCTGAAATGTGCTCTGCTCCGCAATCTGCATCGAGATTCTTGCTTGCTCAAAACATCTACTACCTCGTCATTTCTACTGAATTATTAATTTTCCTTGCTACCTTCTTTCTGTGCAAAGCTCCATTTTTGTGTCTTTGTGGGTATTTTACAATTAAAACCCCCCAAAGGAGAGACTCTTACCAGACTTGTCACTTAGTTTGGGGGCCCAGCCTTTATGATGGGCCTCCTCATTGAGGTCACTGACTGTTTTATAGATGGTTGGGTTTTAGTTGACATTTGTTCTAGGTCTAGTTCATAAATGCCAGTATTTATAACTCAAGTGAAACATGGCATAGAAATTCCTGAGGAGGAGACGATAGGCATGGCAATTCTCTGTGGAATCTCAAAAAAACCTAGAAGTACCTAGAAGGTTTTATCACTTTATACTATTAGATTGTGTCTCTTGACAAAATTATAAAAAAGTAGCTTTTAAGCTTTTCTGTGCCTAAAATTGATTCTATTATTGGGATCCTCCATGGGACATGAGACATAGATGTGGGATCCTCAATCATCACTAAACAAAGCAGAGTTAACTGGCTTATAGACTCACAGAGCTTTCCCGCCACTCCCATCAGCTCAGTGCGCTAACCAGCCCGCTGGTTTTAACACTTAAATGTACGCTCACACCCAAACACAGCCATCACCAGCAAAGTGCATCTGTGATGAATGCGATTCAATCAGCCTCCTGGCCTTCCAGACTCAAGATAACATTTCTGCTGTTGATAGTATCAATTTAGAATTTAATTTCAGGACCTAGCTCTTAAGAGATAAGACTTTGCAGAGCTACAGTCTAATCCCGTCGAGGGTATTGGACAAAGTTCCATAAATTCCGATGACCACAAGATAGCCTGATTTCCGCAAAACTTAGCTAGAATATATTTCATAAGCCTGAGTTTCTAAAATTAGTAATAACAAAAATGGTGACATGAACTTTAATATTTGCTTATCTGTTTATCCAGGTGCATGAGCTCACTGATTAGCTTGAATGTTCAAAGTTTTTTTTGTTTTTTTTTTTTTAAAAAGAAAGAGAAATACACTTGCAATCGTTACAAAAGTCCAGGAAAAAACATGACTTTCTCTTAGAGTATTCAGTGAAAATTGATCCTATCTTTATTAGTTTATTGTTTGCTATTAATTTAAGAAAACCAAACATGCTTGTTGCAAACCATACAGAGCTATAAACTTTTATTCAAAGTTGGCTATCTGGTCTCCCTGTGGAGGGTCTGCTTTCTGTACCTTTATTTAAGAAGATCTGCAGCTGTAAGCCCTGCCACCTTCAGCTCTCCTTGACTGTGGACGCCCCTGCTGCTCTCTGATTGATGTAGGTGTAGACTAAGTTATCAGGCAGTTCCTGACCCATCCAAAGAGGATAATTTTATTGCATGTCTGTTTAGTCTCTGTCTTGTGCTCTCTTGAAGGCATCAATTATTGTGAAGAACACAAATAAAATTTAAGAAATTCTCCCTCAGGCTAAGAGGTTAGGAATCGTGCCAAGATTTCTCTGAATGAAGTCACTCTCTGCATAATCTCCCCTGCTCTGGCCATATCTCACAACCTTGTGCTGCTCTTTGATTAGAGGAGAATTAAAGGCACTGTAGAGTCACTCAAGGGTTTGATTGCCAGTCATTTTCTCCTCTGATGCAGTGTCTGTTTTATAGGCTAATCCCAAGATTATCTTTGCTCTCTCTTTTTTTTCCTTTGCCATTCTTTGCACTCTTGTGTTTGTGCAAGTGTGTAGGAAATGTATGAAATAGCAGACAATCATAAACAATAGGCATTTCTTCTGTCACTGTTTTACTGCACCATACCCTCCTCCCCTCTGAACAGAGAACTTTTGAGGAACTGTCTTTCTCTCTCAGTGCAATGCAGAATCATTAAATAAAAATTATAGGGTGGTTTAGCCAATTTCTCCACTTTACTGTGAATTCTTCAAAGCTGTTATCAGAGCTTGCTGTCTATATGCTCGTCCGTTTGCCAAGTTTCTTCCTCCAAAGTGCAAAGAGTGGTGGATCAGCTCACCAAAAGGGTCAAGGCTGTGGATTCCAGCCTCCATTCTCCCTTCCTTGGACAAGTTTCAACTATATTAATCCTAAATCATTGTATTCTGAAATAATACAAATTTAAGTTCTTTGTAAAATGAAAACAGTATTCACTCTTTGTAAATACTTTAAATGTAAATCATGAGTATGAAAGACAGTCATTATTAATTTCCAAAAAACAACTGAGTAATGAAAAATGAACAAAAATTTTGCTAATCTCAAACCTTGACTTTATTTTTTAAATGCAGATCGATATTTACCAGATTGCCAAACACTTTATTCAATATATTATTGTACTGACCTCCACGAAAATTGGCATCTACTCCTGGTTTTGCCAGTCCTCCATTCTCTACTTCATTGGGAAAACTTGAGCAGTCCATTCCCCCTTTTTTCCTATTTCATCAAATGTGCAGATCAAATGAAGAGATCTCCAAAATCCTTCCTTCCAGTCATACCTCATGAGCCTCATAAGCCTGAGTCTGGAACATTCAGCAACCTCCTCTCCTTTATTTTCATGTGGAAGAACACCCAAAAGGGGTCACCAAAGCCTCTTCCTCCATTTTCTTTTTTCTTTTTTCAGTTATTTAAATTAATTTTAGCCAGGCATGATGGCACCTGCCTGTAATCCCAGCTACTTAGGAGGTTGAGGCAGAAGGAGGGCAAATTTGAGGTCAGCTTGGGCAACTAAGCAATGTTCTGTCTCAATAAAAAATAAAAAGGGCATAACTCAGTGGTGGAGCACTCCTGGGTTCAATCTCCAGTACTGTGAAAAAAGTTTGATTTTAACTGATAAATAAAAACATTTAAACTATGCATGTTGATGCGATACCGTGTCATGTTGGCATACTGTATGCATTGTATAATGTTTAAATCAGCTTAACCATATATAGCTCCTCATTTTTCTTTATGATGAAAACATTCTAAATCTGGTTGTTTAAATATATAGTACATTTTTGTTACCTATAGTTAACTTAAAGTGCAATAACACTCCAATTTTACTGTTCCTATCCAACAATAACCAAGTGTCCATGGGTAACTTCTCCCCATTCATCCCTCACTTTGCCCTGTGTCTGCTGATAAGGGAGTTTAGAAGCCCACACCTGCATGGTTACCAGGACACCAGCTCTGCCTTAGGAAGCACACATTCTCTATTCCTGTGAGCTTTCAGTTTTCTAGGAGAACTCTGCTGAGAAAGCCCATGGTTTTCTAACTCAAACTATGACTAAGTAAATTTAATTCTGGGGTAAAAGGTGAGCATATCTCAAACCACATTCTTTGGAGAACTTCATAAGTAATAAAGTGGGCAATCTGATGCTCATTTGCCTGACTCCTGTGGTTCTAAACTTGAAGGGGTAGGGGAGAGTTGTTTTATGTTAAGCTCCGGAAAATCCCAATTAGAGAAGCACATTGAGGGATGAAGGAGAGAAGGAAGGGAAGGATAGAGGAAGGAAGGAAAGTTGAAAAATATTTGTTAAATGGGTGAATAAGATAAATAAATGAAGGCCTTTTATTATTTAATAATAAAACTTTTATATAAACGCTGATTTAAGTGACACAATCTAACATATACTGGATTGTGGGAGGGGGAGTCTGAGTTAATTCCATAAAAAAAGTACATTTTCAGATTACAGTGCGTAATGGTATATCAAGGCTTATTGGAGCATTTTTATGCACCACAAACCCTACATTGTAAACTCCTATAATGTAAGAAACACTTTGGGTTTTCTTGTACCTAAGATCTGGCTCAGCACTTTCTTTTACTTCCTAAAATAAAGTAGAAGGTGATTTGCAGCAGCATCCGCAGACCTCTTTTGATTTGAATGCTTGCTGGATTCAAACACCAATTATTGTGAACTCTGACAAGAATTGACAGGGAATCACAGCATAACACAGGAAAGACACTAGTGTTCACTTGTGTTTGTTTATGTATACCAATTGCTCATTTAATGATTGCAATCACAAATACTACAACTATTACATATATTTCAAATTAAAATGTCCATAGAATTATGGAGCAAAAAGCACAATTTATACCTTTAAAGTTATAAAATAGCTATATTATAAACAATGAGCATATTACTAAGGATTTAACAATCTAAATGAATACGTGTTCATCCAAACATCCAAGAAACCAGGTTTTTTCTTTCTAAGTGCTGGTTTATGTGTGTTGGGAGACAGTTTTCCATGGATTTTTAAAATTACTGCTTATTTTGCCAATAGAGCCACTGACTGATCTTTCTTCCAGACTATCTTTACAAAAATATTGGTATTGAGAACAGTCTTGGAAAATAGAGGGTAGGTGGGATTATTGTACAGTTTAATAAAGACCATGTCTCCCTCCAAGTCAAAGTTCAAGCTTCATGTTGCTCTCCTCTAAAACAACCTACTGTGTGCAGATGGCACTGGACCCTCTTTATGTCACCCTGTGGGAACTGGGCCTCAGGGACTGCTTCAAAACATGCTGGACTGTACTGCAGTAATGAATTTCCTTTGTCTTTACTCAGAATTTCATGTCTTTTACCAGTATCAGTAAAACTTCGGTGGAATAACTTTTCAGCTTGCTATTCTTGAAAAAATAAGTGTGTGTATGTGTGTCATTTTTTATACAATTTACTATAATAAACATGGATAACTTTTATAGCCATATGCTTCTTGTTTTTTAAAAGTATCTGAAAGCCAGGTGCAATGTCATAATAACATGCCAACAATAGTATCAGAGAATGCTGGTGTCTCACGGCAGAAGGAGGCAGTTAAAGGCATTTTGTCTGTTGGCAAACTTGGGCCATTCTGTGACTGTTTTCACCTGTCAAGAGCCTTGTACGGCTCTGCTTCTGACTTCAAGCCTGTTGAAATCTCACACAATCCACTGAATACTCTTTATGAGGTTCATGGAGTGAAGAACCATCCCAACAAAATAACGAAGTCTCTTAGAAAAATGCCATCCACATTGCCTGACAGGGAACAGGTGTTTAGAGCATAGGATTCAGAGTCAGAAGCCTGCTGCCTTTAAATATAACTGTCAAGTGATCAGCGTCCACTGGCAAATGGCACTGGGAACAGAGCCTTTCTTTATACAACAGACGAGACTTTATGGTTGCTGGAGGTTATAAATGTTTGGGAATATGGCTGTGGGTACATATGTTCTCTCATCAGCATCCACTGGAACACAGAAGTAAAGTGTTTATGAAAATGCCCTTATTTGGTGGCAACTCCACTTCTGTAATTTGAAGTGAGATTTTTTTTTTTTAAATGGAGTGCAATCATCTGAAGATTTCTTGAGTGTGTATCTCCACTGTAATCTGGTACTCAGAGATGATAGTTTAAGATAAAGAAAAAAAAAGAAAGAAAGAGAAATTCTCTCCTGGCAGCTAAGTCATTGTGTCACACCCTGAGGAGCAGAATGGGAGGGCTGCGTCTTTGTTTGATGGATTTTAGGAAATGCAGATGAATTGTAGAAAAGTTAAACCAGGGCTTGCATTCCTAAAAAAAAAAAAAAAAAAAAAATTAAAGTACTAATTTCCTATTAAAATCCAATCTCTAAGAAGCCCCTTTAGGCAGAATTTGAACCCCGATAATTTTAAAAGTTCATTATAATTGATCACAAATACACCTGATCCAGTTTCCTCCCATTTACTCTTTAACATTTAGAGTGGATTTCAGAACTAAGCTTTGGTTCCCAGTCCTCTTGTCATGGCACTCTGAATTCCCATAAATTCTTCGACATCACCACGGCAAAAGCCATTAGTTCTTTACAACAACATCCATATTCACTGTCCACCTTAATAACAGAACTCTAGATTTATTCAGGGTAGAAATGGTCCAGCTAAAATCCTAGGTTTGGGGCTGGGATTGTGGCTCAGTGGTAGAGCACTTGCCTAGCATGTGTGAGTCACTGGATTAGATTCTCAGCACTGCATAGAAATAAATTAAAAAAAAAAAAAAAAAAGGCCTAGGATTCCCAGCTTTCTTTGCAGTTGCATGAGACCATATGACTAACTTCTGGTCAATAAGAAAAGGAAATGATGGGTGAGTTCTTCTCGCCTTCCCCTCCTTCTCCCTCCCAGAGAAGCAGATGGAATTCCTGCAGTGATCTTATGCAGTGCAATTATCTTGCAGATGGAAGACAACCAACAAAAGCAGAAAGACTAAAGATCCTGGGTCTCTAATAATTTTATGCTTTGTCCAGACTTCTTGTGAACTTTGTTGTTGTTGTTGTTTACATGAAAGAATAAACCCTGCCTGTAGTTTCTGAGGCACCTCAGTCTCACTGATACAGGTAGGCTGTACTCCCATTCCATATTTTTCACGGACCCTCTTTGGAGAATTTCTTACAATGAATTTTAAATATTCTGGTTTTAGAAGAAATAAACAGTGTGAGAGGTAGGAAAAAAAAAACCCTAAGCACTGAATTAGCAGAGAGGAGTCAGTAGTTTTCAAACTATAAAACTAAAAGGGATTCTACATTGTTTCCGTATTTTTAACTAATGGATAAATACTTATTAAACCATTTTGTTCAATGCTTATTTCATTTTTGCCCATATCAAAGAGGTGCTGAGGTGGTGTGAGGTGAAGTCAATAGCCTGGGCTTGCATCCAGGTTCCTCCTCTTGCCAGCTGCATGATGCTGAGCAAGTTCTTTCTTGTTTCTGTGTTTCCATTTCTTCTTTTAAAAATGGCACCTCATTCCCAGGTTGTTACGAAGGTTGCAGGATTTAATAAAGGTCATAGGCAGTGATTGGCATGTCATCATCTGTAATTATTATTTTTTATATATCCACTGTTCTTTTAAATACATGTCATAACATTTGTTACAGCGATAATCTTTGTTTTACATCTATCAAACTGATAGGACTGTATGCTGCTGCAGGAAGGGAGAAATGAAGTCTATGTATGGTGTGTTTGTGTGTCTTAAGTGGGTAGATGAAAATCAGAGATAACCAGACTGACAAGAGCACAGACAACATTCTTCTCACTTTCTCTTTGACCTCATCCATCACCAGGCATGCTGTACAGTTTGATAAAGTTGCTCAAGTGTTATAAGAAGTAGGCTTCCTGAAGGGGTCCCCAAATCTTATCTATTTGTTCCTGCAAACAGACCTCAAAATAATAGAACTTAAGGGGGGGTTTTAGGAATATATTTTTAGATGTTGATAGACCTTTATTTATTCATTTATTTTTATGTGGTGCTGAGGATCGAACCCAGTGCCTCACACAAGCTAGGCAAGCCCTCTACCACTGAGCCACAACTCCAGCCCCTGAATTTAAGGTTTGATCATAAATACAATCTCATTTATCTCTGCTATAATAATTTGTTTTAAGAACAACTGGAGATTTAAATTCATGGTGTAAATTTTTCAAGATGATCTTACTCATTTCTAGTAGTCTGTAGTTATATCACATGTATCTTTAAAAAACTTAGTGCATTCATTATATTTTTGAATAATTTCATCCACAGGACTCTCTGCTGTCTCTGAGCATTCATGTTGTCTTCATTGCTGAGCTGATTCGTATATATGGTACCCAGTGGGGACACACAATGACTTTTGAGTACTTATATTTATCTTTCCTTAGCTTTACTGGACTCCCAACCTTCTACATTTATTGTCACATTTTTAATTTGTCTGTTAATTTTTAGTCTTTTGTACTTTCTGGCATTTCTTATTCATCTACATTAATGTTGTATATTCTTGGAATTCATTATTAGAATCACCCACAGAAAGAAATTATCTCTTCATCATAATATGATGCTCTTTTTTTTTATTAGTTCATAATTGAGCATTGTGTAATTCCCCTCTGGTCCTCATTATAATATATATATATATATATATATATATATATATATATATATATAGAAGGTAACAGCACTAATTATTTACTTTTTCATATTTCTGTCAAGCTGGAGATACACTTTATATACTATCTCTAGGAACAGCAAGCCATTTAGTGCATCAGTCAAAATTATTTGTTTTACAATTATTAGTGTGAAGACAGAGCCTAAAGAATGGGAGAAAAATCTTTACCGCCTGCTCCTCAAGACATTAATATCTAAGGTATACAAAGGACTCCTAACTCCAAAAAATAAACAAATAATAACCCAATCAATAAATGGGCAAAGAAATTAAACAGAGACCTCTCCAAGGAAGAAATAAAATGGTCAACAAATATATGAAAAAATGTTCAATTTCTCTAGCAACTAGGGAAATGCAAATCAAAATTACACTAAAATTTCATCTCACTCCAACCAGAATGGCAATTATAAAGAATACATATAATAATAAATATTGGCAAGATTTTCAGGGATGGGGAGTACAATCATACATTGTTGGTGGGACTGCAGATTAGTGCAATTACTCAAAAGCAGTATGGAGATTCCTCAAAAACCTAGGAATGGAATCACCATATGACTCAGTTATCCCTCTCCTCAGTATATATCCAAAGGATTTTAAATCAGCATATGACAGTGACGTAGCACACCAATGTTTATAGCAGCACAATTCACAATAGCCAAACTATGGAAGCAACCTCAGTGTCCTTCAACGCGATGAGTGGATAAAGAAATGTGATTTGGATATGCACACACACGAACACACGTACACACACACACACACACACACACATGCACACAATGGAATATTATTCAGTCATAAAAAAGAATGACATCATGGAATTTGCTGGTAAATGGATGGAACTGGAGACTATCATGCTAAGTGAAAAAAGGCAGTACCCAAAAATCAAAGGTTGAATGTTTTCTCTCATATGCAAAAGCTGTCCAAAATAAGGGCGGGGTGGAGGGGTTAAAAAAAGAGAGGGAAAGGAAGAAAAGGGGAGAGGGTATTTCATCAAAATAGAGGAAAGATCAGTAGACAAAGGGGATTTGGGAGGAGGAAAGAAGGATAGGAAAGGGGAAGAACAGTAGAATGAATCTGACTAACTTTCACATGAGCATGCATGGATGTGGTACAGTGCATCTCAACATCAGGTGTACCAACAGAACACTAATTTTTAAAAAAGTAAACTGTAAAAGAATTATAGAGGGATTTCTGGAGGGGAGGGAAAGGAGACAAGAGAGGGGACAATGTAGGGACTGAATTGGGGCGGGTTTGTGTCCCATGCTTTTGTGATTATGTCAGGGTGTATTCTGATGTTGTATATAACTAAAAGATTTTTTTAATAAAAATAAATTTAATGGATGGAACTGGAGACTGCCATGCTAAGTGAAATAAGCCAATCCCCCAAAACCAAAGGCCAAATGTTCTCTATGATATGTGGATGCCAATTCACAATAGGCCCGAGGGGTCAGGGAGTAGAAGTTCACCAGATTATACAGTGGGGAATGGGGGGAAGAGAGGGGTCTAGAATTGGAAAGTATAATTTTCCTATGTTCATATGACCACATCATGGACCACGTCATGTACAATCACAAGAATGGGAACTTACACTCCACGTATGTATGATATGATGAAATAGATTCTACTGCCAGGTAAAAAGAACAAATAAAAAAAATTTTAAATAGATAAATATTTTAAAAAGGAAACCAAAAAAGAGTATTAGAGTAAAATATATTTTCATATGCTTAAAAAATTTGTTTTAATAAGAAAACTCCTTATAAAGTTGCTTTCTACTTCTTCTGGCTAATCTATCTCTTATACATTCATAGCATTCTTAATTCCAAATCTCTATCAACTGACAGTCTTCACCTCATCATGGAACTACTGATTACTAATTATGATTATTGATTATAGTGCTGATATTTCCCAAGATTCCATCTCAAGTTTTTCTATTTCAATCAGTGATATTTGGGGAGAGGTGGGTACCGGGGATTGAACTCAAGGGCACTCAGCCACTGAGCCACATCCCCAGGCCTATTTTGCATTTTATTTAGAGACAGGGTCTCACTGAGTTGCTCAACATCTCACTTTTGCTGAAGCTGACTTTGAACTCAAGATCCTCCTGCCTCAGCCTCCAGAGCTGCTGGGATTACAGGTGTGCACCGCCGTACCTGGCTTCAATCAGCAATAATTTAATAATGGGAAATTTAGGATATTTAGAATGCAGCTCCTTATGTATTAGATCCCAAGTCAAAGAAACCAGAATCACATTCACACAAGTGAAGAATTAATCAGAAGAGAAATTTCAAATAAGTCAGAAGACAAGCAATCTTCCAATATCTTCAGTCTAAATAGACTAAGCTTTGAGTTGCTGGTCTATAAAAGTAATGTTTCCTTCTTTCTTTTTTGACAGTAAAAAGAACACACAAAATTTATTACATGCCTGAGGTCTGAAAGTATTAGAGTCCATCAAAGGTGATTTTTAGATTTTTGGTTTCACTCGAATCCCTCAATAAATTTTTTTGGAAGGTAAAAAAAATTCAATAAATATTTTTAACAGAATGCTTAATAATGGAAGATTTGAAGACTTTAAGTTTTATTAAATTTTATTTTCCTTGGTGGTCTAACACCCTCATTCTGCTACCCTAGTGTTTTCCTAATTTATTATAATAGCCACTGGTTCTCTCTCTAGACCACACTCATACTAATCATTGTTGTAACCACAGAGCAGGCACAAAATAGTATTTGAATAAGTAATTGTTTACATGAGTGAATGAATGAATAGAACAGAAACTCCTGAAAAGACTAGCAAATTTCAAGTGGCTAAGTAGAAAAAGGGGAGAGGCTATGATCATGGACAATTGCCTGTGTATTTAAGTTTATTATGTAGATGCCGAATGCTTTCCTTTAAGATAAAAATGAGGCACTGGCATTTGACTCTTGATAACTTGTAATACATTCTGCCATTCTGCGTTAAGCTCTTCCCAGGTTCCTTTTTGCATTAACGTGTTAATTTTTAGTCCTGTCAAAGAAGTCATCTGAGATAAGAACATTAGTTCATTGGAGCAGAAGTATGTCAATATCACTCCCAAAGGAAAAAGGGAAAAAAAAAAAAGACTGTACTCAGTACAGAACTACACAAAAAGGCACAATTTACATTAAAACCTCTATCGTCTGGAACATTTATTAGAAAAACTGTAAAGTTGGCAGTTGATTTTTTTTTTAGAACTTTAAGAGGTTGAGACACAATTCTTAATGTATATGATCATTCTTTAATACTCACAAAAACCAGAAGGCTGGAATTGCAGCAAAAGGTTAAGAGAAAGGTCAAAGGGAACACACCCACATCAGAATTAGAAAATTTGCCTGATTAGGAGTAAGTACATCTGAGCTCTGCTTCCAATTCTTCCACCAACTACCTTGAGGAATTAACTCAAGCCTCTTGGCTCCTCTGAGATTTAACTTTTTTATCTATAAAATGAAGGGCTTACACTGTGAACTGTAAGTCTAAAATTCTGTGCATATTTTATCAAAGAGAATGCATTCCAATCACTTTCTTCAAACCCAGAATTCTTAATACCAGAGATAGAAATAACAAGCAAGACATAATAATCACTCGGAAGAGGAGCCACTTTCTTCTTACCCCTCAGAAGGACATCCCCCCTCTGCCCACACCTCATGGATGGACAATCACTCAGTTACTGGGAACATCTGACTTTGGAACTAGTTGCTCTCCTCCTCTCTATGCCCTGTCTATTTTTGTTAATGGTCAGTGGGGGACTTCCGGCTAAGACATTGGAAAAGCAACCTACAAAATGGAAAATTGGAAGGAAGGTGTTTGAAACAACAATACCACTGGAAGCTAGGGAGAGTGCCTTCTGAACCCCAGAAACTTTGACAGGTATAAGTCTGGCTTACAGAAAGCATCTTTGACTGGCTAACATGCCTGGAAAGTTTATACAGGAAACAAGACACTGTAGAAATGTCCCTAGATTCTTTACAATCTCAAAATAAAAAACAAAAATGTTATTTTTAATAATAATTGTGAAATGAAGTCAATTACAATAAAATCAAAAGAATCACATTTCAAAATTTCCTTTTTTTAAAATTTAGTCATACAATTGGACCTGTTAAAAAGTAGTTAATTAAAAACAAATGGATATTACAACACCAAAAGGAAAAGTGATGAAGTAGTGTCTATAAACAGAAATAAAATATAAACCTATCTATTACTCTATCACAGTAACAAAATGTTAAAAGTTTTTGTTTGCAGGCATTAGCTTCTACAAATTAGTAAATAACATCTTCAAAATGTTTTTCTCACATATTCATGTTCACTGACTGTATAGCCTTGTTGATCTATAGGTGATCATAGTTGGTTAAAAACTATATTAATTTTAAGTTCAAGAAGTCTCTTCAAATAAGGCAACAGATATAAAAATTTTCAATATGCAGATAAGCATTGTTGATATTTATAAAAATCTCTTTTTACAATAAATTCCAGAACTTGGAATACCACCCACATTTTAGTTTCTTCAGGATCAATTCTAATAGTTCTCAAATAAATCTCTCCGCAGTCAAAAACTTTCCACTGAAATAGCTTTCCCAGGAAATTCATCATGTTCTATTTCTTCCAATTTATAATCACTCTGCTCTCTTGTTCAGTCTGTATCTGCATTTTGAATGAAGTAATGCCTACTTCCTCCAGAGCTGCAAAACTACTCTCCAAGCAAATTTGAATGGTTGTGAAACATTTCAAATTTTTACTTGAAACAGACGTATGTACCTAATCTCCTATGTTAGAAACGATAATTTGGAGTTCTCTGAATTATCTTCCATAGAGAATATAATGTTTATTCAATGTCAAGTAGTTTTAAATGTACAACTGTCAAGCCATTTATATGTTATTAAGACTCAACAGTAACCATGACGATTATTTGGAGCTTAGACAAACAAAAGATTCTTTCGGAGAGGAATATCTTATCATTAACATTGTTCAAACTTCCTGGTACATGTTGATAATAGAAAGCAGATCACTGTTCCACAGTTCTTTAGCAGTTTGTAAATTCTCTACGGTCAATGCACCCAAACTGACTACTCCTATGATCTTCACCTTTCTAGTCATTTCTAAGAAGTGAAAGGCAGCTCAGCATCAGAGTTCCTCCAAGGATTAGCAAACATCAGGTCTCTAAATAGTGGAAATGTTGGAGAACTTGGCATAAAGCAGTTTTTCCCCATCAAGTTTTCTCCAAGAAACAAAAAGTGCTTTTCCCCACAAATATCCTCCTTTCATCAAAAATTAAAAGAATACTTCAACTACATCAAGATTCAAAAGGATGATTATAAAGATGAGAGACCTTGCAGATCATTCCTCAGAACTCTAAACCAGCTCTCACAGATCAAGAATTTGGTCCATAACAATGGCATTTCAAAACGTTGGGGAAGGATTATGTAACATGTGCTTTAAAAGTAATTGTCAGGCAATCCAAGAGGGCGGACTAGAGGGTGACTGCATCCCCAGTTGCTCCAGAACCCAGGAGTCAAGAAGGGGAGGCATTGAGAGATTCGGACTAAAATAGAGCCATGGGTGAGTCTGCCCACTGGGTAAAGCTCGGCCTGGGTGGCAGGCCCAGATAGAGGTGGCTTATCAGAGCAGGGCAGGGCAGCTAGAGTCCTCCACAGGCAGCCCTGCGCACTCCGTCGGTGGGCCCCTCCCACACAGCCAGCTTCTCCAGGTTCTCGGAGCAGGCCCTCTAGTGAGAGCCTTTCTGATCAGAACAAGCTCCAAGTCCCAGAGCCAGCGCGGCGTGCTCCGGCCCACAAGCAGCTTCAGGAACCAGGACAGGGCAGCCAGAGACTTCCCCAAGCAGCCCGGCCCCCTGCGGTGGGAGATGCCTTTCAAGACTAGCTTCTCAGAGCAGACCGCCCAGTGAGAGCCTTTCTACATAGAGCCAGCCACAACTCACCGAGCCAACGGACAGCTTCAATCCGCAAGCAGACTCTGGGATCAGGGCAGGGCAGACAGAGACTTCTCCAGGCGGCTCTGCCAACTCCGGCCGCAGGCTCGTTCCAAAGGGTGATCCAAGATGGCGGCCTAGAGGGTGACTGCATCTCCAGTCGCTCCAGAACCCAGGACTCAAGAAGGGGAGGCATTGAGAGACTTGGACAAAAATAGAGTCACGGGGTGAGTCTCCCCCACTGGGCGAAACTTTGGCCTGGGCGGCAGGCTCATATAGGGGTGGCTTATCAGAGCAGGGCAGGGCAGCTAGAGTCTTCCCCAGGTAGCCTTCCACACTCTGGCAGTGGGCTCCTCCCACACGGCCAGCTGAGCGGTGCAGGCCCCCAGTGAGAGCCTTTCTGCACAGAGCCAGCTCCAAGCCCTGGAACCAGTAGGGGGATAGGGGCAGCTTTCTTCGGAAGCACTGCATTATCAAGTTCCTCCAAGACTTCAGGCTACTGAAGACTGGGAAGTGATACACTGGAAATCTACCGGGACACTATAAGCCAATAGAGGAAATCTGCAATATCTCAGGGTCCCACTGACAGCTGACCAATATGAGAAAACAAGGGAAGAAAATGTCCCAAACAAACCTAGATACTACATCAATAAAACCCAATGACAGCACAGCAGAAGAAATGTCAGAAAGGGAGTTCAGAATGTACATAATTAAAACAATCAGGGAAGCAAATGAGGAGATGAAAGAGCAAATGCAGGCATTGAAGGAGGAGATGAAAGAGCAAATGCAGGCATTAAATGAACACACCAATCAACAGTTAAAAGACCAAATACGGGAAGCAACAGATCATTTCAATAAAGAATTAGAGATACTGAAAAAAAAAACAAACTGAAATCCTTGAAATGAAGGAAACAATAAACCAAGTTAAAAACTCCATAGAGAGCATAACCAATAGGAAGAACACCTGGAAGACAGAACCTCAGACATTGAAGACAAAATATTTAATCTTGAAAACAAAGTTGACCAAACAGAGAAGATGGTAAGAAATCATGAACAGAATCTACAAGAATTATGGGATATCATGAAAAGGCCAAATTTAAGAATTATTGGGATTGAGGAAGGCTTAGAGAAACAAACCAAAGGAATGAACAAACTATTCAATGAAATAATATCAGAAAATTTCCCAAATCTGAAGAATGAAATGGAAAACCAAGTACAAGAGGCTTATAGGATTCCAAATATACAAAATTACAACAGACCCACACCAAGGCACATTATTATGAAAATACCTAACATACAAAATAAAGACAGAATTTTAAAGGCCGTGAAAGAAAAGAATCAAATTACATTCAGAGGGAAACCAATAAGAATATCAGCAGATTTTTCAATCCAGATCCTAAAAGCTAGAAGGGCCTGGAACAACATTTACCAAGCTCTGAAAGAAAATGGATGCCAACCAAGAATCTTATACCCAGCAAAACTTACCTTCAAATTTGACGATGAAATAAGATCCTTCCATGATAAACAAAAGCTAAAGGAATTTACAAAAAGAAAGCCAGCATTAGAGAACATTCTCAGCAAAATATTCCATGAGGAAGAGATGAAAAACAACGATGCAAATCAGCAACAGGAGGCGCTAGCCTAAAGGAATAGCCAAATAAAGGAGAAACCAAAATCATGTCAAAAAACAAATATGAGTCAAATGACTGGGAATACAAATCATATCACAATAATAACCCTGAGCTGGGGCGGGCCAAGATGGCGGACTAGAGGGCGGCTGCATTTCACGTTGCTTCAGGACGCAAGATTCAAAAGAGGAGATAGTGAGAGGCTTGGGACCAACTCAAAGCTGCCGGGTGAGTCTCTCCTGTTGCGGAGGCGTCCCGGATGGGGCGGTAGCCCCGGAACGCAGGGAACTTGTGAAGTGGAGTTGCTCGGTGAGACGCCCCTCCCCCCACTGGAGCGATAAACACGGACAACTGGGATCATCGTAGAGGAGGCGGCTCAGCATAGCGCTTGGACTCGAGCAGCCGCTGGGGCTCCGGGCGGCTGCCTGGGGAGGAGCTGCGTGGTGAGCTGTTTGGACCCAGAGTGACCGCTTCCGAACACCGGGGGGCTGCCCGGAGGAGGAGGAGAGGCCCGGCGGGTCGCTTGGGTCTAGGAGTGACTGCATCAGAGCCACGGGCGGTTGCCAGAGGAGGAGCTGCGTGGTGAGCTGTTTGAACTCAGAGTGGGCGCTCCTGAGCGCCGGGGGACTGCCCGGAGGAAGAGGAGGAGCACGGCGGGACGCTTGGTCTGGGAATGACTGCATCAGAACCACAGGCGGTTGCCAGAGGAGGAGTTGTGTGGTGAACTGTTTGAACTCAGAGCTAGCGCTCCTGAGTGCCGGGAGGTTGCCCGGAGGAGGAGGAGGAGCGCGGCGTGTTGTTTGACCTGGGAGTGACTGCATCAGAGCTGCGGGCGGTTGCCGGAGGAGGAGCTGCGTGACGAGCTGTTTGAACTCGGAGCAGCTGCTCCAGAACACTGGTGGCCTGCCTGGAGGAGGAGAGCGGTGGGACGCTTAGTCTGTGAGTGACTGCATCAGAACCACAGGCGGTTGCCAGAGGAGGAGGCGAGTGGTGAGTTGATTGGACTAAAAGCAACCGCTCCGGAACACCGGTGGCCTGCCTGGAGAAGGAGCGTGGTGAGTCACCTGGTCTCGGAGCACCGCTCCTGAACACCCGGGCGGCTACCCCAAGGAGGAGGAGGAGGAACAGGGCGGGTCACTTGGACTTGGAGTGACTGCCTAGGGCTACGGGTGGTTGGTGGGAGGAGGAGACCCGAAGTGAGTTGTTTGGATTCCTAGTGACTGCGTCGGAAACCGGGCGGCAGTCCGGAGGAGGAGGTGTGTGGCGGGTCTCTGTGTCTCGGAGCTATTGTACGGGGCTCCAGGTGGTGGCTCAGGGGAGGGGCTGCATAGCCAGGCGATTGGTGCAGAGCAGGGTCCCAGGAGCTAGGTGGCTTCTTGCTGGAAGAGCCGCACAGAGACACGCCTAGGGGCGGAGCGAAGTTTCCAGGGCGGCGGGCAGACTCTCTGGGAGAGGCAGCCTAAGGAGACTCGCCTGCGAAGGGTGAGGCTCCCAGGCCCAGGACGTAGGTCCGGGCCCCTGGGATCGTTCCAGAAGAAGACAGCCCAGCCCAGGGGGTAGTTGTAGATTGAGGGGAACCTCTAGGAGGGCAACTGACTAGCAAGACGTCCCCACCGAGTGACTCTTCCCGGCCAGGGGAGGTTTTCCCACAGGGACAGTAAAGTCAGAGACATAGGCACAAACAGGCCTTGCCTCAGCCCGCAGCCTACTTCCCCGTTGGATGACCATTGGTCAACAAGTGGAGACACCTCTGCCCACTAGCAGGGAATATACGCCACCTGAGGGTCACCACCCTAGAGAGGCAGCTTCTTCGTGGAGCTCTGCATTATCAACCTCCTCCAAGACTTCAGGCTACTGAAGGATAAGAGGGGATATACTAACAATCCTCAGGGACATTATAAGTTGATAGAGGAAATCTGCAATATCTTAATGACCCACTGATCCCTGAACAATATGAGAAAACAAGGGAAGAAAATGCCCCAAACAAATCTAGATGTTACATCAATAAAATCCAACGACAGCATGGCAGAAGAAATGACAGAAAGGGAGTTCAGAATGTACATAATTAAAATGATTAGGGAAGCAAACGATGAGATGAAAGAGCAAATGCAGGCATTGAACGATCGCACCAATCGACAGTTAACAGAGCAAATTCAGGAAGCAAAAGATCATTTCAATAAAGAGTTAGAGATATTGAAAAAAAACCAAACAGAAATCCTTGAAATGAAGGAAACAATAAACCAAATTAAGAACTCCATAGAAAGCACAACCAATAGGATAGAACAGCTGGAAGACAGAACTTCAGATATTGAAGACAAAATATTTAACCTCGAAAACAAAGTTGAACAAACAGAGAAGATGGTGAGAAATCATGAACAGAATCTCCAAGAACTATGGTATATCATGAAAAGGCCAAATTTGAGAATTATTGGGATTGAGGAAGGCTTAGAGAAACAAACCAAAGGAATGAACAATCTATTTGAAGAAATAATATCAGAAAATTTCCCAAATCTGAAGAATGAAATGGAAAATCAAGTCCAAGAGGCTTATAGGACTCCAAATACAAAAATTACAACAGACCCACACCAAGGCACATTATAATGAAAATACCTAACATACAAAATAAAGACAGAATTTTAAAGGCTGTGAGAGAAAAGAACCAAATTACATTCAGGGGGAAACCAATACGGATATCAGCAGATTTTCAATCCAGACCCTAAAAGCTAGAAGGGCCTGGAACAACATTTTTCAAGCTCTGAAAGAAAATGGATGCCAACGAAGAATCTTATACCCAGCAAAACTTACCTTCAAATTTGATGATGAAATAAGATCATTCCATGATAAACAAAAGCTAAAAGAATTTACAAAAAGAAAGCCAGCATTACAGAACATTCTCAGCAAAATATTCCATGAGGAAGAGATAAAAAACAAAGAAGCAAATCAGCAAAGGGAGGAATTATCCTAAAGGAACTGTCAAATAAAGGAGGAACCAAGATGTGTCAAAAATTTTAAATATGAACCAAATGACTGGGAATACAAATCATATCTCAATAATAACCCTGAATGTTAATGGCCTGAATTCATCAATCAAAAGACATAGACTGGCAGATTGGATTAAAAAGAAAGATCCAACAATATGTTGCCTGCAAGAGACTCACCTCATAGAAAGAGATACCCATAGACTAAAGGTGAAAGGATGGGGAAAAACATACCATGCACATGGGCTCAGCAAAAAAGCTGGAGTATCCATCCTCATTTCAGATAAAGTGGACTTCAAGCCAATGTTAGTTAGAAGGGATAAAGAAGGACATTTCATACTGCTTAAGGGAAGCATAAATCAGCAAGATATAACAATCATAAACATCTATGCCCCAAACAGTGGCTCATCCATATATGTTAAACAAATCCTTCTCAATTTTAGAAACCAAATAGACCATAACACAATAATACTAGGTGATTTTAACACGCCTCTTTCACCACTGGACAGATCTTCCAAACAAAAATTGAACAAAGAAACCATAGATCTCAATAACACAATCAATAATTTAGACTTAACAGACATTTATAGAATATACCATCCAACCAAGAGCGAATACACTTTCTTCTCAGCAGCACATGGATCCTTCTCTAAAATAGACCATATATTATGCCACAAAGCTAATGTCAGCAAATACAAGAAGATAGAGACACTACCTTGTATTCTATCAGATCATAATGGATAGAAGTTACAAATTAATGAAAGAGTAAAAAACAGAAACTACTCCAACACCTGGAAATTAAACAATATGCTATTATATGATGAATGGATAACAGAAGATATTAGGAAGGAAATTAAAAAATTCTTAGAGGTAAACGAGAACAAAGAAACAACATATCAAAATCTCTGGGACACTATGAAAGCGGTACTTAGAGGAAGATTTATTTCATGGAGCGCATTTAATAAAAGAAGTAAAACTCAAAAATAAATGACCTAACACTACAGCTCAAAGCCCTAGAAAAAGAAGAACAGACCAACACCAAAAGTAGTAGAAGACAGGAAATAGTTAAACTCAGAGCTGAAATCAACGAAATTGAAACGAAAGAAACAATACAAAAATTGACAAAATAAATAGTTGGTTCTTCGAAAAAATAAACAAAATTGATAAACCTTTAGCCACACTAACAAAGAGAAGACGAGAGAAAACCCAAATCACTAAAATTCGGAATGAACAAGGAAATATCACAACAGACACGACCGAAATACAAAACATAATTAGAAGATTTTTTGAAAATCTATACTCCAACAAAACAGAAAACCTCGAAGACATCAACAGGTTTCTAGAGACATATGAAATGCCTAAACTGAACGAGGAGGACATACACAATTTAAATAGACCAATTTCAAGTAATGAAATAGAAGAAGTCATCAAAAGCCTTCCAACAAAGAAAAGTCCAGGACCAGATGGGTTCTCAGCCGAGTTCTACAAAACTTTTAAAGAAGAACTCATTCCAATACTTCTCAAAGTATTCCAGAAAATAGAAGAGGAGGGAACTCTCCCAAACTCATTCTATGAAGCCAATATTACCCTGATTCCTAAACCAGACAGAGACACATCGAGGAAAGAAAATTTCAGACCAATATCCTTAATGAACATCGACGCAAAAATTCTCAACAAAATTTTAGCAAATCGCATACAAAAACATATTAAAAAGATAGTGCACCATGATCAAGTGGGTTTCATCCCAGGGATGCAAGGTTGGTTCAACATCAGGAAATCAATAAATGTCATTCACCATATCAATAGACTTAAAGTCAAGAATCACATGATTATTTCGATAGATGCAGAAAAAGCATTTGATAAAATACAGCACCCCTTCATGCTCAAAACACTAGAAAAAATAGGGATAGTGGGAACATTCCTTAACATTGTAAAGGCCATCTATGCTAAACCCATGGCTAATATCATTCTTAATGGTGAAAAACTGAAAGCATTCCCTCTAAAAACTGGAACAAGGCAGGGATGCCCTCTTTCACCACTTCTATTCAATATCGTCCTTGAAACTCTAGCCAGAGCAATTAGACAGACCAAAGAAATTAAAGGGATACGAATAGGAAAAGAAGAACTCAAACTATCCCTATTTGCTGATGATATGATTGTGTACTTAGAGGAACCAGGAAATTCCACCAGAAAACTTTTAGATCTCATAAGTGAATTCAGTAAAGTAGCGGGATATAAGATCAATGCACATAAATCGAAGGCATTTTTATATATAAGCGATGAATCTTCAGAAAGAGAAATTAGGAAAACTACCCCATTCACAATAGCTTCGAAAAAAATAAAGTATTTGGGAATCAATCTCACAAAAGAGGTGAAAGACCTCTACAATGAGAACTACAGAACACTAAAGAAAGAAATTCAAGAAAACCTTAGAAGATGGAAAGATCTCCCATGTTCTTGGATAGGAAGAATTAATATTGTCAAATGGCCATACTACCAAAAGTGCTATACAGATTCAATGCAATTCCAATTAAAATCCCAATGATGTACCTTACAGAAATAGAGCAAGCAATTATGAAATTCATCTGGAAGAATAAAAAACCCAGAATAGCTAAAGCAATCCTTGGCAGAAAGAGTGAAGCAGGGGGTATCGCAATACCAGATCTTCAACTCTACTACAAAGCAATAGTAACAAAAACGGCATGGTATTGGTACCAAAATAGAAAGGTGGATCAATGGTACAGAATAGAGGACACGGACACAAACCCAAATAAATACAATTTTCTCATACTAGACAAAGGGGCCAAAAATATGCAATGGAGAAAAGATAGCCTCTTCAACAAATGGTGCTGGGAGAATTGGAAATCCATATGCAACAGAATGAAACTAAACCCATATCTCTCACCATGCACAAAACTAAACTCAAAATGGATTAAGGATCTCGGAATCAGACCAGAGACCTTGCATCTTATAGAAGAAAAAGTAGGTCCAGAGCTTCAACATGTCGGCTTAGGACCAGACTTCCTCAACAGGACTCCCATAGCACAAGAAATAAAAGCAAGAATTAATAACTGGGATAGATTCAAACTAAAAAGCTTTCTCTCAGCAAAGGAAACTATCAGCAATGCAAAGAAAGAGCCTACAGAGTGGGAGAAAATCTTTGCCAATCATACTTCAGATAGAGCGCTAATCTCCAGAATCTATAAAGAACTCAAAAACTCTACACCAAGAATGTAAATAATCCAATTGACAAATGGGCTAAGGAAATGAATAGACACTTCACAGAAGAAGATGTACAAGCAATCAACAAACATATGGAAAAATGTTCAACATCTCTAGTAATAAGAGAAATGCAAATCAAAACCACCCTAAGATTCCATCTCACCCCAATTAGAATGGCAATTATCAAGAATACAATCAACAACAGGTGTTGGCGAGGATGTGGGGAGAAAGGTACACTCTTACATTGCTGGTGGGGCTGCAAA
The DNA here is from genome assembly GCF_902686445.1 of Sciurus carolinensis. Taxonomy (NCBI): domain Eukaryota; kingdom Metazoa; phylum Chordata; class Mammalia; order Rodentia; family Sciuridae; genus Sciurus; species Sciurus carolinensis. Next base: position 99,386,234 of record NC_062217.1, read on the forward strand.
TTAGTGCCGCCACTCTGGAAAGCAGTGTGGAGATTCCTTAGAAAACTTGGAATGGAAACACCATTTGACCCAGCTATCCCACTCCTTGGCCTATACCCAAAGGACTTAAAATCAGCATATTACAGAGATACAGCCACATCAATGTTCATAGCTGCTCAGTTCACAATAGCCAGATTGTGGAACCAACCTAGATGTCCTTCAATTGATGAATGGATAAAGAAAATGTGGTATATATATACAATGGAATATTACTCAGCCATAAAGAATGATAAAATTATGGCATTTGCAGGCAAATGGATGAAACTGGAGAATATCATGCTAAGTGAGATAAGCCAATCTCAAAAAACCAAAGGAAGAATGATATCGCTAATAAGTGGATGATGACACATAATGGGGGTGGGAAGGGTTAGTGTTGGGGTTGGAGTTGGGTTTAGGGAGGGGGGCAGGAATGGAGGAAGGAAGGACTGTATAGATGGAGGGGAAGGGTGGGAGGGGTGGGGGGGAAGGGAAAAAATGGCAGAATGAATCAAACAACATTACTCTATGTAAATTTATGATTACACAAATGGTATGCCTTTACGCCATGTACAAATAGAGAAACAACATGTATCCCATTTGTTTACAATAAAAAGAAAAAAAGAAAAAAAAAAATAATAATAACCCTGAATATTAATGGCCGGAACTCATCAATCAAAAGACATAGACTGGCAGATTGGATTAAAAAGAAAAATCCAACAATATGCTGCCTGCAAGAGACTCATCTCATAGAAAGAGATACCCATAGACTAAAGGTGAAAGGATGGGGAAAAACATACCATGCACACGGACACAGCAAAAAAGCTGGAGTATCCATCCGCATTTCAGATAATGTGGACTTCAAGCCAAAACTAGTCAGAAGAGATAAAGAAGGACATTACATGCTGCATAACGGAAGCATAAATCAGCAAGACATAACAATCATAAATATCTATGCCCTGAACATGGGTTCATCCATGTATGTCAAACAAATCCTTCTCAATTCCAGAAAACAAATAGACCACAACACAATAATACTAGGCGATTTTAACACTCCTCTCTCACCACTGGATAGATCTTCCAAACAAAAATTGAATAAAGAAACCATAGATCACAATAACACAATCAACAATTTAGACTTAACCGACATATATAGAATATACCATCCAACAAAGAACGATTACACCTTCTTCTCAGCAGCACATGGATCCTTCTCTAAAATAGGCCATATTTTATGCCACAAAGCTACTGTTAGCAAATACAAGAAGATAGAGATACTACCTTGTACTCTATCAGATCATAATGGATTGAAATTAGAAATAAATGACAGAATAAAAAACAGAAACTTCTCCAATACCTGGAGATTAAATAATACACTATTATATGATGAATGGATAACAGAAGACATCAGGAGGGAAATAAAAAATTCTTAGAAGTAAACGAGAACAAAGACACATCAAAATCTCTGGGACACTATGAAAGCAGTACTTAGAGAAAGATTTATTTCATGGGGCACATTCAACAAAAGAAGTAGAAATCAACAAATAAACAACTTAACCCTACAGCTCAAAGCCCTAGAAAAAGAAGAACAGACCAACACCAAAAGTAGTAGAAGACAGGAAATAGTTAAAATCAGAGCTGAAATCAACAAAATTGAAACAAAAGAGACAATCAGAAAAATTAACAAAATAAATAGTTGGTTCTTTGAAAAAATAAACAAAATTGATAAACCCTTATCCACACTAACAAAGAGAAAGAGGGAGAAAACTCAAATTACTAAAATTCGGAATGAACAAGGAAACATCACAACAGACACGACTGAAATACAAACATAATTAGAAGCTATTTTGAAAATCTATACTCCAACAAAACAGAAAACCTCGAAGACATCAACAAATTTCTAGAGACATATGAATTACCTAAACTGAACGAGGAGGACATACACAATTTAAATAAATCAATTTCAAGCAAAGAAATAGAAGAGGTCATCAAAAGCCTTCCAACAAAGAAAAGTCCGGGACCAGATGGGTTCTCAGCCGAGTTCTACAAAACCTTTAAAGAAGAGCTCATTCCAATACTCCTCAAAGTATTCCATGAAATACAAGAGGAGGGAACCCTCCCAAACTCGGTCTATGAAGCCAATATCACCCTGATACCTAAACCAGACAGAGACACATTGAGAAAAGAAAATTTCAGATCAATATTCTTAATGAACATCAACGCAAAAATTCTCAACAAAATTTTAGCAAATCGCATACAAATATATATTAAAAAGATAGTGCACCACGATCAAGTGGGTTTTATCCCAGGTATGCAAGGTTGGTTCAACATTCGGAAATCAATAAATGTCATTCACCATATCAACAGACTTAAAGATAAGAATCACATGATTATTTCAATGATGCAGAAATTGCATTTGATAAAATACAGCATCCCTTCATGCTCAAAACACTAGAAAAAATTGGGGTAGTGGGAACATTCCTTAACATTATAAAGGCCATCTACACTAAGCCCATGGCCAATATCATTCTAAATGGTGAAAAACTGAAAGCGTTCCCCCTAAAAACTGGAACAAGGCAGGGATGCCCTCTTTCACCACTTCTATTCAACATCGTCCCTGAGACTCTAGCCAGAGCAATTAGACAAACCAAAGAAATTAAAGGGATACGAATTGGAAAAGAAGAACTCAAACTATCCCTGTTTGCTGATGACATGATTATATATTTAGAGGAACCTGGAAATTCCACCAGAAAACTTTTAGAACTCATCTGTGAATTCAGTAAAGTAGCAGGTTCCAAGATCAATGCTCATAAATCCAATGCATTTTTATACATAAGTGATGAATATTCAGAAAGAGAAATTAGGAAAACTACCCCATTCACAATAGCATCAAAAAAAAAAATAAAATACTTGGGAATCAATCTTACAAAAGAGGTGAAAGACCTCTACAATGAGAACTACAGAACACTAAAGAAGGAAATTAAAGAAAACCTTAGAAGATGGAAAGATCTCCCATGTTCCTGGATAGGCAGAATTAATATTGTCAAAATGGCCATACTACCTAAAGTGCTACACAGATTCAATGCAATTCCAATTAAAATCCCAATGATATACCTTACAGAAATAGTGCAAGCAATCATGAAATTCATCTGGAAGAATAAAAAACCTAGAATAGCTAAAGCAATCCTCAGTAGCAAGAAGGAAGCAGGGGGTATCGCAATACCAGATCCTCAACTCTACTACAAAGCAATAGTAACAAAAATGGCATGGTATTGGTACCAAAATAGACAGGTAGATCAATGGTACAGAATAGAGGACATGGACACAAACCCAAATAAATACAATTTTCTCATACTAGACAAAGGGGCCAAAAATATGCAATGGAGAAAAGATAGCCTCTTCAGCAAATGGTGCTGGGAAAACTGGAAAACCATATGCAACAGAATGAAATTAAACCCCTATCTCTCACCCTACACAACACTGAACTCAAAATGGATAAAGGACCTCAGAATCAGACCAGAGACCCTGCATCTTATAGAAGAAAATGTAGGTCCAAATCTTCAACTTGTTGGCTTAGGAACAGACTTCCTTAACAGGACTCCCATAGCACAAGAAATAAAAGCAAGAATCAACAAGTGGGATAGATTCAAACTAAAATGCTTTCTCTCAGCAAAGAAAAGTATCAGCAATGTGAAGAGAGAGCCTACAGAGTGGGAGAATATCTTTGCCACTCATACTTCAGATAGAGCACTAATCTCCAGAATCTATAAAGAACTCAAAAATACTCTACACCAAGAATACAAATAATCCAATCAACAAAAGGGCTAAGGTAATGAACAGACACTTCACAGAAGAAGATATACAAGTAATCAACAGATATATGAAAAAATGTTCAACATCTCTAGTAATAAGGGAAATGCAAATCAAAACTACCCTAAGATTTCATCTCACCCAATTAGAATGGTGATTATGAAGAACACAAGCAACAATAGGTGTTGGCGAGGATGTGGTGAAAAAGGAACACTCATACATTGCTGGTGGGGTTGCAAATTAGAGCAGCCACTCTGGAAAGCAGTATGGAGATTACTCAGAAAGTTTGGAATGGAAACACCATTTGAGCCAGCTATCCCACTCCTTGGCCTATACCCAAAGGACTTAAAATCAGCATACTACAGAGATACAGTCACATCAATGTTCATTGCTACTCAATTCACCATAGCCAGATTGTGGAACCAACCTAGATGCCCTTCAGTTGATGAATGGATAAAGAAATACATATATACAATGGAATATTACTCAGCCATGAAGAATGATAAAATTATGGCATTTGCAGGCAAATGGATGAAATTGGAGAATATCATGCTAAGTGAGATAAGCCAATCTCAAAAACTAAAGGACAAATGATCTCGCTGATAAGCGGATGAGGACATATAATGGGGGTGGGAGGGGTTAGCATTAGGTTTAGGGTTAGGTTTAGGGATAGGGATAAGGAGTGTGGTAAGAATGAAGGAAAGGACTGTGTAGAGGGAAAAGAGGGGTGGGAGGTGTGGGTGGAAAGGGAAAAAAATAATGAATCAAACATCATTGCCCTATGTAAACATATGATTACACAAATGGTATGCCTTGACTCCATGTCCAAATAGAGAAACAACATGTATCCCATTTGTATACAATAATAATAAATAAAATTAAAAAAAAAAAGTAATTGTCAGAGTCTTTGTGTGAAAGAATTAAATCTGGTCCCTTCCTTGGTCCACACGAATATGAATTCTAGACAGCCTAAAAAGTTAAATGTGTAAAAAAAAAAAAAAAAAAAATAGAGAAAAACATAGATGGATTTTAAAAAATCAATCTTTGGGATGAGAGGTCAATTTCAAGGCATAAAATCAAATACAGAAACCACAAAAGAAAGGAATGACACAGTTGATAACATAAAAATTATATTTCTATACTCTAGAAATTAAAAGGCAGAAGACATTTTGGGAAAAAACATATTAAGTCACACATAAAAAATAAAGAGCTTTTACAAACTGGTGAGAAAAAAATAACAACAAAAAGTCTCAAATGAAAAATGGGTAAATAACATGAAAGACAAGTCTTAAAAACAGAAATGTGACTGTTCCCCACAAAAGTTGAATAAAGGAAGACAAGTGAATAGAACAACAATGAACTATTTTACTCCTCAATTTGGGATTTATGTTCTATCTATCCAGTCTTGGCAATGGATCAGCAAAATAAGTATTATTTGATACTGTGCAACATATAAATCATCCTTTTGAGAAGCTGTATTTTCAATAATCTTTAAAAGCTTAAAAATATAACCTTTGACTCCACGCCTAAGAATGTACCCAGAGAAATAATTAGAGATGCACACATGATTTATGTACAAAAATCTTCATTGCCTTGTTATTTTAATATGAATAGAGAAATAATCTAATTAGCAGAAAAGAATAATTAAATCAATTATTTCTGGTAGCAAAATAGCATGTATTTAGTCACTGGAAAAAAAGGACATCAAAGAACATTATTATATCTTAAAACATTCATAATACTATAAGATGGAAAGGCAAAACAATGTCTATAAAATGATTTCAACAGTTAATAAGCAGTATGATTCATTTTAAGTATATTATTACTTTAGGTGGTGGAATTATGGTTTCCCCCCTCCTCTATAATTACTGATACAGTCAGTCATCTCTTGGTATCCACAGCAGATTGTTTCAAGAACCTTCCATCTCCCTTCTACCCCTGAAGTTACCAAAGCCCATGGATGCTCAAGGGCCTTATATGAAATGGCATAGCATTTCACGTAACCTATGTTCATCCTCCAGTGTACTTTGCATCATCTCCATGTTACTTATAATACCTAATACAACATAAGTGCTACACAAGTTGTTGTTTACAGAAAAGTTACAAGAAAAAAACTGCATGTTCAGTACAAATTTTTTTTCTGCATATCTTCAATCTGTAGTTGGTTGAATCTGTGGATATGAAGTACCAATTGTTATTTTCTATATATTTCACCCTGACTGTACAATACTTACATAATCCAATGTAGAATAATCAGGTTAGTAGAAAGGAAAAAAATCACACTTGGTGTAACTCGACAGCCTTTGGTCATCACCTCTCCCCATCAGCAGCGTGCCTTCCCTGACTTGACCACGGGGAGGGAGCAACTTCCCAGTCACCTTCCTTCCCAGGCCAACTGCATTCAAGGTGTGGTTCCTGGTGATTTGTTCAGAAAGTCATTTAAAATGACGTGCTTGCCAACTGAAATAAGACTCTGCTGTGGGTTGAATGGTGTTCCCCAAAATTCTTATGTCAAAGTCCTAACCCACAGTACCTCAGAATGTGACCATATTTGGAAACAATATCTGCAGATGCAATTAGATAAAATGGAGTCATACAGGAGTGGGGGGGGGTATAATCCACTATGACTGGGCCTTTACCAGAAGGGGAAATTTGGACAAAGAGACATGAACAGAAGGAAGACAGTGTGAAGCCCATATTGGAAAAGTGCCATGCAAAGGAGAAAGCAAAAATCAGAGTGACACTACTAGAAGCCAAAGATTGCCACAATCTTCCAGAAGCTGAATGAGAAGCACAGAATAGATTCTTCCTCACAGCCCAGAGGAAATCAACCCTGCCGATCTTCTTGTCTCCTAGAATTTTATGAATTGTCTCCAGATCTGTAAGACAATAAATTTGTGTTGTTCTAACTACCTAGTTATGGTACCTGTTATAGAGTGCCTAGGAAACTAATATAGACTCAGGAACATTTGACACTTGGATAAGGTGTCTATTCCTCTGAAGTTTGAGACTACACTGGAGGGCAATTACCATTTTGTCCAGGAGTGATCACTTTATGTTCTTCTTGCCTTGGCTAATGTGAAGAAAAGCAAAAATCCAATGCAACAATAAAGAGATCCAAGGTCAAGAGGTTAAGGCCCTCTGCAAAATAACATGAAGATGGTCTTCACTGGGGATCAGGTTGCATACCTGTCCATAATTTTCACCAAGAGATGTGTTTTCTCTTTGGTGCCTGGGGTGGGCTCCATTTGGGGGAAGAAATATGGAGGGGAGTTGTTTGAGAGTAAGAAATTTTCTTCTGTACCTGCAGGTACGCAGGCTGTAGACCACAGGCTGAGGAAAAATGGTAACCCTCAATGCAGGAGCTTAGTTTGGGACCCAAGAATGGCTATTATAGTTTCCAGTTTTATTCTTTCTGAATTGCAAATCTCTTCTGTTATCCCCAAGCCTCAGAACAATCTTCTAAGGATTATAGACTGCTTATCACCATGGGGAATCTGAGGCCAGAGAATATAGTCTACAAGGGGGAAATAGAACAGAGTTAGAGCCTGTTGAGAGAATCTAGTCTCAAGACCACACGTGGTGATGAGCACCAAACCAGTGCTGTGGCCTAGAGATCCTTGGTCCCCTGAAGTGGACAGGTAACCAATAGCACAGACTTGAGGAGCACATCAGCTTTCTCTGGGGATACCTGGAAAGCACCTGGAAAATGGAAAAGGCCTGGACTTCCAGCACTCTAGCAGAACGGGCCTTACACTGGTGTTTTGGGGGTACATAACTTGTGCATTCTCAAAACTGAGCAAGTCTAGGACTCACTTCTCTCTGAACATTATGTCAGACGCACAGAATTTTTGAGAAGTTCATTCTTCAGCATTTCCTTTTCAATTTCTCTTCACAGATCTGACATCAGATCTGCAAAGTTACAGGAATAATAGTACTTTCTCTATTATAGTGCATTATCTATTTTATTCCAAAATATTTTCTGCTTATTAACAAATAAAAATAATGATCATTGGTATGTGTCCGTGCCGACTCATTTTATGGTGATTTTGATACATCTCAAATCGGTTCATGGCTCTGTCTTCCCAGCCTTGGCTCCAGTAGAGTTCACCATCATCTTTGATTTTGACTCCTTTCATCTTCTTTTATTCCTGTCCAATTCATTTTCCTTGTAATAGCTAAACTAAAAATGTTAATTTAGCCGGTAACAGCCCAATTAAAATTCTTCAACATCTTCTCAAAAAAAAAAAAAAGAAAAGAATAAAATTTGTCAGGAGTCCATGAGTCTCAATTACTTAGTGCTGCCTACACCTCCAGTTTTATTATCCAGTTCTGTCTGATAATTTTTTTTGTCATTCAGCCTAATTCCTAATTTTCCAACAAGTCTCAAATGTAATACCACTCTTTTCACTGATGTGGAATTTAACAGATTTCCCTAAATCATATACTCCTTCATTTTCTTTAATTACAGCTATAGTTTCTCATTGTATAGTAATTTGATCATTTATTTGTGTCTTATTGATCTTCCCCACTTTAAAGTAATAGAAAAGCATAGCCTGCTCTTTTACTAGGCTGTTTTCTACTATCTGGTCTAATCCAATTTCTGATAAATCACAGGTGTATTGTAGGTGCTCAGTAAATACTTGATGAGTAAGAAAGTAGATGCCTTTACAACAGTACTTGAATTGTATATTAAAGAAAACACTCGAATATAATAAATTATATGCTTATGGTAAAGATTTTCTTGTTTCATGAAATCTATCTACATCGTTGAAAATGACATCTACAGCACACCCTTGAGTCTAGAATTTTTTAACTTCTCAGAAGCTTCCATGGCAAAACTTCTTGACCCAAGTCACCATTTTGATAAAACAGAAATAACTGGAAATCTATTACAATCATACATGTGACTGGAAGATATCCAAAATCATTTAATCTTCCACTCTAGATCTTTCTTGGACATGAGTTTACAATTTGTTCTTCAGTTTTAAATAAATACCAGTTTCTCCCTTAAAATTTTCACCCTGAAAGAAAATAAAATTCCTTGATCTTGCTCTAACACAATCTAGGTATACCATACTGATCCCCAACTTCCTTACTTATCAAATGCAAATAACACCAATCCCTAAGTGACAGTGCTATTCTGAGGATCAAGTGATAACTTGATAACTATTGAAAATGCAAAAATTCTTAATAATACAGCAAAGCTTTAGGAACAGAACAGACTACCTATTATAAATAGTGCACAGCCAAAAGTTGCATTTTCAAAGAATTATCTAACAGGCTGTGATTGGTTCTTATATTTGTATACATACACCTGACAGTAAGTTTTGACCTATGGTAAATAAAATAGGAAGTCTAGGAATAAAGGAAAAAAGGAGGGGAAAAACCTTATAGACTAAGTTTGATTAATAAAATAGAAGCAATGAATTTATTGAGGTAGAAATAATGCTAACTCTGGCCTTCAGTATTTTACTTCTGAAGTTTATGCAAGTTCTTTTATATACAGTCTTAGTTTTCAATCTTGACAATTTCATTAGTAATACTGAAAGATTTTAAACTATCATTTCATCTCATCTTCTTCCTAAAGCTCCTTGAATCTTTGTCAGTAAAGACATAAATTGTCATAGCCTATTCCAATTGAACTTTGAAGTATCGAAATTCTTTTTGCTCAGCTAACCTAAATCAACCATGCAATGTAGCCCCTTTGGGATAATAATTATACATGAAATATGCTCCTGAGTAGAAAAAGAAAACATCTCAATTCCAGTTTCTTTCCATTCAGGTTTAAGATAAACTGGTTTATGTATTTCTTAGGGTCTCCTATTTGAAAGAACAAACCTCTCCATCTCCCAGGATTTTTGCAAATATATGCCTATGAATTATCTAGCCTCCTTCCCCTCACACACATCATTTATATTTTTAATAAATTATCAAAAAGCACAGGTTACAAGTCATTATTTGTATATAATACTTAATAGATGTATTAGTAAATCAGTTTACAGTTGGTTGCAGTGGTGCACACATGTAATCCCATGACTCTGGAGGCTGAGGTGGAAGATCCCAAGTTCAAGCGAGGCCAGCCTCAGCCACTTAGCATAGCCCTAAGCTACTTAGGGAGACCTTGTCTTAGGAAAACAAAACAACAACAATTACGAAAAAGGACTGAGCATGTAGCTCAGTGGTAAAGTGTCCCCTGGGTTCCAATCCCCAGCTATCAAATAAATAAATATCAACTTAAAAACAGCAAGATTAAGTTTTATTAAACAGCTTTCTAAATGTGCTGCCAAGTGTTCCACAGTAAGCAATTTCACTCCAGCACCCATATGAAGATTTCTTATATCCTCAAAGTACTTTTATTCTTTACACCAGTAAATTTTTCACATCATCGTCAATAACCTAAAGAATTAATATTGATAAAGGCATTTTATGCTTATTGAGAAAACAGTTCTCCATTAGGCAATAAAAAGAAACTCATGGTCAATTTCAAGGTTCTTCTCATTATTTAATGAGAGTATTAAAGGTGTAAATCTGAAAAACATTGAAATGAGATTCTAGATTTATGCATTGTTTTGACACTAAAAAATACAAGCAATGAGATGATTCATCAGTGAGACTTATTTGGTGTTCTCAGAATGTCTGTGATAGTCATGATGCTCAAGGTGGGGGGATCATGTGATTTATATGAGGGCCATTATGTTTCTCTCTCTCTCTCTCTCTCTTACACGTGGTAACCTAACACAGCAATAGTAAGCACCCCTTTGGCTATACTGCCTCTTCCCCCAAGTGCTGGACTGTTTGTGCACTCTAAGGGTCGCCTCACTATCCTGCTTGATTGAGAAAGACCCCTTCATATATCTACACTCAGGGAGAGTGATGCTGTCCCCTTCCCCAGACTAGAGTCACAACTGGGAGTTAGGGAAGCAATATAAGAAGACATGACCAAAATTATCTTTCTGTAATCTGTGCACACTTTTTTTTTCAAAGCTTAATCCAATGCTTTGGGAACATATCAGCACTTACATTGATTAAATAATACCTCTCCATTGTAAAAAATCATTATGTATAGCACAATATATAAAAATTAAGAACATGATCATAATCCTACTACCTAAAAGCAAACAGTTTTTGGAAATTCTCTTGATATATAAATGGCAAGTACAAACCAAGTATAAATCTATGCTATATACTTTAAATACTGCTTTTTTATCTCAAGAGAATTTTTTCTACAGACAGAAACTTAATCTTTGATTCATCCCTATTAAAATTTCTAGAGCCCATTCAGAATTTTCTTAGAAACATCAGAATTTTTCAGTCAATTTTCTCCTCTCCTTTATCTCTAGAATCATATTCGAATTTTTGGTTCAGATCCAGCACCACCACACTGGGGAGGATCTATTCATCCGATACCACTCTTTGTCTGCATTTATTCTCATTGGTCTTTAATGAGATATTTGATGTGCTATCTAGTCTTCTTTTATTAAGCAGGGATTCTGTATCTTTCTCTTTCCACATGATGAGGGCTTTACATTGTCCAGTTCTCTTCCACTTACAGCCCCACCCTGTTTGAGGAGTAGGAAAAGCAATTAGCCACTCTCTCAAAATACTGTGGCCAGAAAACATGGAATGGAACCACCATTTGACCCAGCTATCCCACTCCTCATTTTATACCCAAAGGACTTAAAATCAGCATTCTATAGTGACACAATCACATCAATATTTCTAGAGCTCAATTCACAATAACTAAACTATGGAACCAACCTAGATGCCCTTCAACAGATGAATGGATAAAGAAAATGTGGTACATACACACAATGGAATATCACTCAGCCTTAAAGAAGAATAAAATTATGGCATTTGCAGGTAAATGGATGGAACTAGAGAATATCACGCTAAGGGAAATAAGCCAATCCCCAAAAGCCAAAGGCTAAATGTTTTCTCTGATAAGCAGATGCTGCTCCATAGTGGGGGGGGGTGGGTAGGTAAGGGAAGAATGAAGGAAATTTGGATTATGCTGAGGGGGGTGAGGGGAGGAGTGGGGTGGTGGGAATGGGAAGGACAGTAAAATGAGGCAGACATAATTATCCTATATACACATATGATTACATAACTGTGTGACTCAGCACCATGTGCAGCCAGAGAAATGAGAAGTCATGTTCCATTCATGTATAATGTGTCAAAATGCATTATACTGTCATGTGCTAACTAATTAGAACAAAAAAAAATTTAAAATAACAACCACTCTGTGGTCATTTCCTGAAACCCATCTGCCCAGGTAACATCTGGGCTCTTGCTTCTCCATGTCTTAAGTGATCATACTAAACACAGGACTTCTCTATGGCTTATTGGGCAATATTATAGTTCTCTTCATACTGTATGAAGATAAGGTATTTCCTAGTACTACCTAGAGTCTTTTCTTCCAGTGTATTCTCATGAAACAGCTACTGTTTGGCAGTGGGATTGAAGCTGGAGACTACTACAGGCTTTTCCCCACAGTAGCCTTTCATTCCAAGCAGAGCTATCAGCAGGGTGAGGTGAGACAACAGCCCCATGCCAAGAGCTTCCTCATTGCTGAGAGATCTCTCAGGATATGGATGCTTTGAAGGCTGTCCAAGCAGGGTGAACTTCTAAAGAGATTTTACAATATAAGACTGAGCATTTTTTTCAAAAATAGATGTGCTCCTTTCATAAATTTATATCATCATTTTATGCAAAATACTTCAAGAGGAATATAATCTATACCGCTTAGAAAGGAAAATATACCTTATATAACAGCACATTTATTAAACATCAAGTGGATTAGTTGTGACAAAACTTTTCAAGATAAACAAAACCAAAGTTATGGGTAAAACAATCCCATTAGGATTTACCAGCTCGTGCCCATAACTCTCTACCTCCAAGGCAGCAGGTGTTTTCAAACCAAGGTTACTAACTGAAAAAATTTTTTGGCTAGCAAGGAATTCCCCTTTGAACAGCAGTGTCACCATACAACTGGGCACTTCTCTTGTCACTTTTGCACTGAGAAATTGCCAAGAGAGGCGCCAGTCTCTGTCTCTGGAACTGTTCAAAGTCCCATGATTCATTCACCACTCCTGACATATATACTTGTATATATTTGTGTATACATACTTTTATACATTTATATGTACATTTTATCCATATATATATTTGTATATATACACATCTTTAAATTTTAATTCTCAGAATGTTTATGCATCAAAGGATTCAATGGAGTTAAAATGAAACATTCAGAATGGTACAAAATGTTTGCAAATCATATCCCTGATATACCTTAATGCCCAGAAAATATGAAGAACTTCTATAACTAAACAACCACCACAAAAAGTCAAATAACTTAGCTAGAAAATAGATAAAGGACCTGTTTCTCAAAAAAAAAAAAATACATAAGCTACTAACAAGTGTATAATAAGATGTTCTACTTCACTAATAATCTCAGAAATGCAAATCCAAACTAAAATGAGGTACTACTTGACATTCCTTAAAATGATGAAGAGGAGAATGAAGAAAAGGAGAAGGCAGTGGAGACTGGGAAAGAGGAGGTGGGGAAGAAAACAGACAAAAAAGAAATAAGTGTTGGCAAGTGGAGAAATTGAAACCCTTAGTTCACTGAGATGGGAATGTACACATTTGCGATCACTATGAAGAACTGTATGGTGTTTTCCTCAAAAAAATAAAAACACTTTTGGTGTCTTTGTCACACAAAAAAATGTTTTCTTCTGAATGGAAATTTACTACTCCAAAGTTGGCATTTTTTTTTCCAATTGACGCATTTAATCATATCATCTCCCATACTCTGAAAATATTAACAATAGTAGTATAACAGTAATAAAAATACTTGCTTTCAGATTGGGACTGTAGCTCAGTGGTAGAGTACTTTCCTCACAAATGTGAGGCACTGGGTTTGATCCTCAGCACCACATAAAAATAAAGATACTGTGTCCATCCACAACTAAGAAATATTTTTAAAATATACTTGCTAATTCTTAACATCTGTCAAAATCAAAAATAGAAGTTTGGTTCTCCAGAGAACAGAACCAACATGATAATATGAAGTATGATTATCAAAAAGGGATTAATTAGATTGACTCACATGACCAGAAATTGGATAGTCCCTCAATGTCTGTCTGTAGACTGGAGAGTTGGAGGTACCAGCAGCCACTCAGTCCAAGAAGCTCAAGCCTCTGAATAGGAGGGACCAAGGATGCAACCTCAGTCCAGGACCAAAGGCCTAGAAACTCCTGACCACCTTCCAGACAGTCAGGTTTGGGACAGTGAAACAGCTGGAGTCTGAAGTCCTCAGGAGCTCACAGCAGCAATCCAAACACTAGCTCAAGAAGAACTGAGCCTGTGTCTGCTGCTGCTTCTTTCTTCCACCTTTTGGTTCCCTCCAGGTCACCAACCTATTAGACTGTGCTGCTCACATTTAGGTGTGTCTCCTAGCTCACTTTGTTATCCACACATGAATCATTCCTAGAGAGACCCTCATGGACAGACTCAGAAGTCTCAATCTTAGGGATCTCTTAATCCAATCAAGTTGACAATTCAGACATATATACTAAAAAATGTCTGTGCCTATGTTTTAATGTAATCTACCCTCATCCATTCCAACACAGTGAAAAATAATTGTGTCTTTATTTTGAGGAGTAAGCACAGTATATCAACTCAATATTTTATTAGAAAGTCTATACTTAGGCTTCTCAAATTTATTGGGTTTATGAATCCCTGGAGAATCTTGTAATGCAGATTCACCTTAGTAGATACTGAGATGGGACTGAGAGTCTGAATTTCTAACTGTTCCCAAGTCATATTCATAATGCTGATTTGTGAGCCAAACTTGGAGTACCAAGGTTATATGGTTATGCATATTAAAAAAAAATGTGACACCAAATTGATTTCTAATACACTGTATTTCTTTAAGGGATAATAATGCTAGGTTATTTTCTTATATGTTTACTTACACCAACCTTGGAATTTTAAGGATGCACCAAAACCTAATTTTCAATAAAAAAGGCATTTAAGTATTTCAGTAGAATAAGTAAGAATGAATAATACAGAAATGTGTATCAGGCCAATATCACTATGAGTTGTTAAGGAACATTTAAGAATGTGTAACAATGCTAGTGACACAAGTTATATTTTATTCTAATAGTTTGTAAAGGTTAATTAGTTATTACATTCTTAACCATATGCTCAGAGAAAGAGGTTATTTTGTGGTTTTATATTTCAAAAAGGAAGGCATTTGGTTTGGGGTACGTTTAAAATTTTTTTATATGTGATAAGCTCAGAATTTTGAAGAGGATCTAATAACAGAGTAATATGTACATAATTTGTATCCAAAATTATGAGTCGTCTCTATAGAAAAGTCAGTCTACAGAAGGACGATTTCTCTGGACGTATGTTGTGGAAAGATGATTTTGCCGAGGGTTTCAAGATGGCGGACCTAGAGGGTGGCTACATTCATGTTGCTCCAGGACTCAGGATTCAAAAGGGAGATAGTGAGAGACTTGGGACCAACTCAAAGCCGCCAGGTGAGTCTCTCCCGTTGGGGAGGCGTCCCGGATGGGCGGTAGCCCCGGAACGCAAGGGAACTTTGTGAAGTAGAGTGCTCGGCGAGACACCCCTCCCCCGCTGGAGCGGTAAACACGGACAGTGGGGAACTTTGCAGAGGATGGCGCACGCAGCACAACGCTTGGTTTCGGAGCAAACTGCCAGGGCTCTGGCGGCTGCCGAGGAAGAGCTGGGTGGCGAGCTATTTGGACTCAGTAACCTCCTGAACAATGGGGAGGGGGCTGTCCTGAGGAGGTTGAGGTGCGCAGTGAGTTGCTTGGTTCCAAGCGCCCACACAGAACACCAGGGGGCTGCCTGGAGGAAGAGACGAGCGCGGGTCACTGGGCTCAGAGCATATGTAAGGCTCCAGGTGGCTGCTCAGAGGAGCCAGGTGATTAGGTGCAAAGCACAGTCGGGGACCTAGGCGCCTTTTTGTTGAAAGAGCTACACAGAGACAAGCTGAGGAGCGGAGCAAAGGTCCCAGGACTGCGGGCAAACTTCTCGAGGATGGGCTACCTAAGGAGACTCGTCTGCGAAGGGCAGGGCTCCCAGGCCCAGGAGGTTAGGTCCAGACCCCTAGGAACGTTGCTGGGAAGGCTGCCCTGCCCAGGCAGTAGTTGTGGGACTTACAGGAACCTCGTAGGAGGGGAACTGACCAGCGAGACCTCCCCACCGGGAGAGTCTTCCCCGCTGGGTGAGGTTTTCCCACAAGGACGGTAAAACCAGAGACACAGGCCCAAACAGGCCTTGCCTCAGCCCGCAGCCTAGTTCCCCTTTTGATGACCAATGGTCAACAAGTAGAGGCACCTCTGCCCACTAGCGGGGAATATCCCCACCTGAAGACCACCACCCCTAGAGAGGCAGCTTCCTTGGGGAGCACCGCAGTATCAACTTCCTCTAAGATTCAGGCTACTGAAGGATAAGAGGGGATACACTAGCAATCTTCAGGGACCTTATAAGTCAATAGAAGAAATCTGCAACATCTCAACAGTCCACTGATACCTGAATGACATGAGAAAACGAGGGAAGAAAATGCCTCAAACCAAATCTGGATGTTACATCATAAAATCCAATGACAGCATGGCAGAAGAAATGTCAGAAAGGGAGTTCAGAATGTACATAATTAACATGATAAGGGAAGCAAACGATGAAATGAAAGAGCAAATGCAGGCATTGAATGAATGCACCAATCGACAGTTAAAAGAGCAAATACAGGAAGCAAAAGCCATTTCAATAAAGAGTTAGAGATATTGAAAAAAACCAAACAGAAATCTTTGAAATGAAGGAAATAATAAACCAAATTAAAAACTCCATAGGAAAGCACAACCAATAGGATAGAACACTGGAAGACAGAATCTCAGATATTCAAGACAAAATATTTAACCTTGAAAACAAAGTCTAGCAAACAGAGAAGATGGTAAGAAATCATGAACAGAATCTCCAAGAACTATGGGATATCATGAAAAGGACAAATTTGAGAATTATTGGGATTGAGGAAGACTTAGAAAAACAAACCAAAGGAATGAACAATCTATTCAATGAAATAATTTCAGAAATTCCCAATCTGAAGAATGAAATGGAAAATCAAGTCCAAGAGGCTTATAGGACTCCAAATACAAAAAATTACAACAGACCCACACCAAGGCACATTATAATGAAAATACCTAACATACAAAATAAAGACAGAATTTTAAAGGCTGTGTGAGAAAAGAATCAAATTACATTCAGGGGGAAACCAATACGGATATCAGCAGATTTTTTCACTCCAGACCTTAAAAGCCTGGAATAACATTTTTCAAGCCTAAAGGAAAATGGATGCCAACAAGAATCTTATACCCAGCAAAACTTACCTTCAGATTTGACCATGAAATAAAATTCTTCCATGATAAACAAAGCTAAAAGAATATACAAAAAGAAAGCCAGCATTACAGAACATTCTCAGCAAAATATTCCATGAGGAAGAGATGAAAAACAAAGAAGCAAATCAGCAAAGGGAGGAGCTATCCTAAAGGAACTCTCAAATAAAGAGGAACCAAGTCATGTCAAAATAAAAAATAAATGAATAAAATGAGTCAAATGACCAGGATACAAATCATATCTCAATAATAACCCTGAATATTAATGGCCTGAATTCAATCAAAAGACATAGTCTGGCAGATTGGATAAAAAAGACAGATCCAACAATATGTTGCCTACAAGAGACTCATCTCATAGAAAGAGATACCCATAGACTAAATTTGAAAGGATGGGAAAAAACATACCATGCACATGGACCCAGTAAAAAAGCTGGGGTATCCATCCTCATTTCAGATAATGTGGACTTCAAGCCAAAGTTAGTCAGAAGAGATAAAGAAGGACATTTCATATTGCTTAAGGGAACCATAAATCAGCAAGACATAACAATCATAAATATCTATGCCCCAAACAGTGGCTTACCCATGTATGTCAAACAAATCCTTCTCAATCTCAGAAACCAAATAGACCATAATACAATAATACTAGGTGATTTTAACACACCTCTCTCACCACTGGACAGATCTTCCAAACAAAAATTGAACAAAGAAACCATAGATCTCAATAACACAATCAATAATTTAGACTTAACAGACATTTATAGAATATACCATCCAATGAAGAGTGAATACACTTTCTTCTCAGCAGCACATGGATCCTTCTCAAAGAGACCATATATACCACAAAGCTAATGTTAGCAAATACAAGAAGATAGAGACACTTCCTTGTATCATAATGGATTGAAGTTAGAAATAAATGAAAGAGTAAAAAACAGAAACTCCAAACACCTGGAGATTAAACAATATGCTATATGATGAATGGATAACAGAAGATATTAGGAAGGAAATTAAAAAATTCTTAGAGGTAAATGAGAAAAAGAAACATCATATCAAAATCTTGGGACACTATGAAAGCAGTACTTAGAGGAAAATTTATTTCATGGAGCGCATTCATAAAAGAAGTAAAACTCAACAAATAAACGACCTAACACTACAGCTCAAAGCCCTAGAAAAAGAAGAACAGACAACACCAAAAGTAGTAGAAGACAGGAAATAGTTAAAATCAGAGCTGAAATCAACGAAATTGAAACAAAAGAAACAATAAAAAATTGACAAAATAAATAGTTGGTTCTTCGAAAAAATAAACAAAATTGATAAACCTTTAGCCACACTAACAAAGAGAAGACGAGAGAAAACCCAAATCACCAAAATTCGGAATGAACAAGGAAATATCACAACAGACACAAGTGAAATACAAAACATAATTAGAAGCTATTTTGAAAATCTATACTCCAACAAAATAGAAAATTTCGAAGATATCAACAAGTTGAATTGCCTAAACTAAACAAGGAGGACATAAAATTTAAATAGACCAATTTCAAGTAATGAAATAGAAGAAGTCATCAAAAGCCTGCCAACAAAGAAAAGTCCAGGACCTGATGGGTTCTCAGCCAAGTTCTACAAAACCTTTAAAGAAGAGCTCATTCCAATACTTTTCAAAGTATTCCATAAATAGAAGAGGAGGGAACTCTCCCAAACTCATTCAATGAAGCCAATATCACCCTGATACCTTAACCAGACAGAGACACATCGAGGAAAGAAAATTTTAGACCAATATCCTTAATGAACATTGACGCAAAAATTCTGAACAAAATTTTGCAAATCGCATACAAAAACATTAAAAAGATAGTGCACCATGATAGTGGGTTTCATCCCAGGGATGCAAGGTTGGTTCAACATCAGGAAATCAATAAATGTCATTCACCATATCAACAGACTCAAAGTCAAGAATCACATGATTATTTCAATAGATGCAGAAAAAGTATTTGATAAAATACAGCACCCCTTCATGCTCAAAACACTAGAAAAAATAGGGATAGTGGGAACGTTCCTTAACATTGTAAAGGCCATCTACGCTAAGCCCATGGCCAATATCATTCTAAATGGTGAAAAACTGAAAGCATTCCCCCTAAAATCTGGAACAAGGCAGGGATGCCCTCTTTCACCACTCCTATTCAATATCGTCCTTGAAACTCTAGCCAGAGCAATTAGACAGACCAAAGAAATTAAAGGGATACGAATAGGAAAAGAACTCAAACTATCCCTTTGCTGATGATATGATTATATACTTAGAGGAACCAGGAAATTCCACCAGAAAACTCTTAGAACTCATAAGTGAATTTAGTAAAGTAGCAGGATATAAGATCAATGCTCATAAATCTAATGCATTTTTATACATAAGTGATGAATCTTCAGAAAGAGAAGTTAGGAAAACTACCCCATTCACAATAGCCTCAAAAATATATATATAATACTTGGGAATCAATCTCACAAAAGAGGTGAAAGACCTCTACAATGAGAACTTCAGACACTAAAGAAAGAAATTAAAGAACACCTTAGAAGATGGAAAGATCTCCCATGTTCCTGGATAGGCAGAATTGATATTGTCAAAATGGCCATACTACCAAAAGTTCTATACAGATTCAATGCAATTCCAATTAAAATCCCAACGACGTACCTTACAGAAATAGAACAAGCAATCATGAAATTCATCTGGAAGAATAAGAAACCCAGAATAGCTAAAGCAATCCTTCGCAGGAAAAATGAAGCTGGGGGTATTGCAATACCAGAACTTCAACTATACTACAAAGTAATAGTACAAAAACGGCATGGTGTTGGTACCAAAATAGACAGGTAGATCAATGGTACAGAATAGAGGACACAGACACAAACCCAAATAATATAATTTTCTCATACTAGACAAAGGGGCCAAAAATATGCAATGGAGAAAAGATAGCCTCTTCAACAAATGGTGCTTGGAAAATTGGAAATCCATATGCAACAGAATGAAACTAAACCCATATCTCTCACCGTGCACAAAACTAAATTCAAAATGGATTAAGGACCTCGTAATCAGACCAGAGACCCTGCATCTTATAGAAGAAAAAGTAGGCCCAGATCTTCAACATGTCGGCTTAGGACCAGACTTCCTCAACAGGACTCCCATAGCACAAGAAATAAAAGCAAGAGTCAACAACTGGGATAGATTCAAACTAAAAAGCTTTCTCTCAGCAAAGGAAACTATCAGGAATGCGAAGAAAGAGCCTACAGAGTGGGAGAAAATTTTTGCCAATCATACCTCAGATAGAGCACTAATCTCCAGAATCTATAAAGAACTCAAAAACTCAACACCAAGACTACAAATAACCAAATCGAAATGGTCTAAGGAAATGAACAGACACTTCACAGAAGAAGACCTACAAGCAATCAACAAACATATGGAAAAATGTTCAACATCTCTAGTAATAAGAGAAATGCAAATCAAAACCACTCTAAGATTCCATCTCACCAATCAGAATGGCGATTATCAAGAATACAAGCAACAACAGGTGTTGACGAGGATGTGGGGAAAAAGGTACACTCATACATTGCTGGTGGGGTTGCAAATTAGTGCAGCCACTCTGGAAAGCAGTATGGAGATTCCTTAGAAAACTTGGAATGGAACTACCATTTGACCCAGCTATCCCACTCCTTGGCCTATACCCAAAGGACTTACAATCAGCATACTACAGAGATACAGCCACATCAATGTTCATTGCTGCTCAATTCACCATAGCCAGATTGTGGAACCAACCTAGATGCCCTTCAGTTGATGAATGGATAAAGAAACTGTGGCATATATATACAATGGAATATTACTCAGCCATGAAGAATGATAAAATTATGGCATTTGCAGGCAAATGGATGAAATTGGAGAATATCATGCTAAGTGAGATAAGCCAATCTCAAAAAACCAAAGGACGAATGATCTCGCTGATAAGTGGATGATGATACAATGGAGCGTGGGGGGTTAGTTTTAGGGTTAGAGTTAGGGTTGGGGGGGGCAAGAATGGGGGAAGGAAGGACTGTATAGAGGGAATAGAGGGATGGGAGGGGTGGGGGGAAGGGAAAAAATAACAGAATGAATCAACCAACATTACCCTATGTAATTTATGATTACACAAATGGTATGCCTTTACTCTATGTACAAACAGAGGAACAACATGTATCCCATTTGTTTACAATAAAAAAAAAAAAGATGATTTTGCCAACACCGATGTTCTGACATGCATACTTCTTTATTCCTTGGCCCAGTTTATATGAATCATGTTCTAGTTTATTGTATTTCAAGGGAAGAAAAGGGTCTACTGTGTGTAGATGAAGGTTAGTCCAAGTGTATCCAAGTGTATTAAAATTAGTATTTTAAAAAATAATTTTTAGAAATGAACTCTTTTTGGTGATACTTTTTCTTAATCTTAAGGCTAGGTATTTAACCAGAACATAATAAAAATACATGTCATCTGTTTCAAATCAACAAACCTGTTTTTTCTACTTTAAAATAGTTATTTTTTCCTAAACTCAGGATGTTGCTTGTTACAACAATATACCTGCAGGCTTTGCAAGACTTTACTTCAAATCATGTCAACTATTTTATAAAACAGTGAATTAAAAATGGTATTGATTTTTCCAGTTTCAAATTATAATTACAAATTGTGCATATGTGAAAAATACAGTAACCTAAATATTACTGAGAGGTAAGGGTAAAAAAATATAGGCGCTTCATATGTATTTCAAAGGCCACATGTCCATATTTCTTAAACATATTTCATAATTATAACCCGTGTCTGTTATTTCCTTTGATTAGTGCTTTACTAAATAATTGTCTACATCTGGATGACAAATAAAAATATAATAGCTACTACATTTATAAAGCCCCTTTCCCCTTTGGTTACTCACACAGTCTTTGGAACTGTTCCTCTTCCTGGGATCCTGTTCTTGGAAGGGTTCCAGGTGCTGAGCGCGGGGTGCCTTCGTCGCTGCCTTCAGGGCGGCG
The DNA here is from genome assembly GCF_902686445.1 of Sciurus carolinensis. Classification (NCBI taxonomy): domain Eukaryota; kingdom Metazoa; phylum Chordata; class Mammalia; order Rodentia; family Sciuridae; genus Sciurus; species Sciurus carolinensis. The sequence goes on from NC_062217.1 coordinate 99,408,512, forward strand.
GCCACTGAGTGCCACAGAGCCGGCCAGGGCCGGGCCGCCGGTGGTCCCACGTGAGTGGCTCCTGGCAGCCTCTTCTGAGCGCCTACTGGAGAGGCTGCGCAGAGCCGAGTGAGGCGCCTTTCCACGTTCAGTCCTACCCGTTCAGTCCGGCCCAGGAGGGCTTTCTTCCCCTGACTGGCTTGGTCCGCCTGTCACCTGGAGCAGCAGAGAAAGTAGAGTCTCAGCCTTTCTTCGCAACTCCTGTACCAGCGTTCCAGTTCCACCCGCTGCCTACTGCCACCGAACATGGGACCCCTGCCCTTCCACGCCCGATCCCCTAGCTCTCCGTCCCTGCTTTGGTCAACTCACTGAGAAGCCTGCGCTGCCGCTGCTGAAAATCCCTGGCCAGTCCTGCAGACTCCACGCGCTGCGGTGTCCGAGCCCAGACTTACCCTAGCCTCCCTTCCCTAGTTTCCCAGGAGCAAATTCATTTAACTTTCCTCAGTTAGAAACCTGGCCTCCTGGGCACAGTGGTGATGCCTGCCTTTAATTCCAGGGGACTCGACCTGGGAGGCTGAGGCCAAAGGATCACAAGTTCAAAGCCAGTCTCAGCAATTTAGTGAGACCCTAAGCAATTTGGCGAGACCCTGACTCAAAATTTAAAAATAAAACTAAAATGTGATGGGCATGCATCTCAGTGATTAGAGCCCCCTGGGTTCAATCCCCAGTACCAAAGCAAACCAAACCAAACACATACAGGCAGGAAATGTGGCGCCTGTGGTGTCTCAACTCTCCCTTGCTTTAGAGACCCTTTTAAACCCCCTTTGGGGGTTTTACCAGTGTCAGATTTTGCAGGCATGTGATAATTTATTTCTAGGAATTTACAACTAGAGTCTTTATTCAACTCCCCGCTTTACTCCTAACATCCATTCCCCTGTTCTTGGATTCTTCAAAGAATTGCAGGGGGGGCTAGGCAGAGCAGAAGTAGAACTCAAACTGTCCAAGCTACACCCTATTAAAACACCTGGAAATCTTAAATCTTAGAGACAGCATGAGACAAAATGCTCTTTTGCTTTGGATCTTGTATTCCTTTCTTTATATTTTTTTAACAATATGAAAACTCTTGCCCAGGAAGTAAAAGTACCCCCAAATAGTATTTTTATGTCCTGAAATTTGAGTCCAAGTGCAGGGGAGGGGATGTTAGGGTACAGAAGGGACCTCAATAACCAGTCTATTACGGTAGTGTACTCTCATGGTCATGGTCATACTGTAAGGGGAAGAAAGTGTTACAATAGGACTGGAAAGTGAGTATGTTTTCCAAAAGTCTATTAATAAAATAAAACTAATTTCTTTGAAAAATATCACAATGTAAAACATTAAATATTTTGCAAGGGATTTGCATTCTAAACATTACAACATAAAAATATTATACATTAAGATTTATCTGCAGTTATCTATATTTTCTTCAATTGTTAAAACATATTCCTGATTCTTGTCAATGATATGAATTTATAAGCAAACTCAGAATTCTCTGGTAAATACTGAAATTGTTCAAATTTGCATCAGACTAACCAATATAATCTCACCTAGACAGTGAACATCACCTTATTATATTTTCACTCTTGTCCTCCAGAAGATAAAATCACTGTGACACACATATATAACTATAGGAAATTAAACTACATAAGAGAGCAGCAAAGGTGGGCAAAGATGGTATAAAGGAGATTTGCTGCTTTTACATCTACCAGAATAAACTGGAGCTCTCCTGCACTAAGGGCAGCTGACAGTCCAATAACCCCCAATATCACAGTGACAGCATTCAGGAAATATCACAATGAACCCTTAACTGTGGCTGATTTCCAGAATGATAGATGGCATCAGACAGTGCCAGATGAAATCACTCTTTTACTTACAACTTTAAAAACCTGGGTTATAGAGAGGGGAAAATTTTAGAAAGTACCTTTGAAAGACATTTTAGTAACCTTTAGAACAATGTCATTTCCATGTTTACCAAGTAGATTCCAAATACAGGCCATGTGGCAAAATATTCCTGACTTAGATTAGGTCTTTATCAGCTGTCAGAGGAAAATGCATTGTGACATTAAGGCCATTTATGTTTCACATATGTCATAATGAGTTTTACTTGACAATTTATTGAACAAAGAATGTAAATAAGGTACTGTTGCCTCACTATCAGTAATATTTTAAAAAGTGAATCAGAGACTATTTTACAAAGTTTCAAAGTTAATTTGGAATTTAAAACTCTACTAACAATTCTGTCATATTTGCAATGGATGAAAATTTTTTCTCCATCATTTTAGCACATTACACATTTTACTAAATGCTAATTTTCCTAAATCTAATTGTTTCCTGTATTAACTTTAGATGGCACTAAAATTTTTTCATGACTGGATAATTTAGTAGTCATAGGAAGGAAATATAATGACTTCCTAATGTATATGACTTTTATAACTTTTAAATTGTATGCTATACAGAGGAAATATTAAATGAAATAATTCCAAATATGATTATGTACTTTGATTTTTAGTTTAAAAAAGAAATCTCAGGCCCAATTCCTTTAGGCATTTCCCCCTGGCATCATTGGTGGCATTATCCTTGAAAGTAGGCTACAGAGAATTTTATAATGCAAATAAAGTTTGCTGTGAACTTATTTCCTCAACTTGAAAGTCAGTTAACAGGAAGGAGATTAGGCAATGTCTTACTGAGAATAGAGGAAGCTATGGGATATCAACCTCCTTAGACACTGAATCCAAACCTAATCAATGGGGTCTAAATAATCCTGAAATCAGTATGGTTAAATGATGTCTGATGACTCTGAAGGGTACATATCCAATTGATTTTCTTGGATTAGGTACTATGCATGTCATGGGGACATAAAATCTGGTATCATAGTACTCATTTTCAAGAATTAAAAAAAATTGGAAACAGTCAACAGAATCATCAATCCTAGTACCTCAGGGCAAGCACAATGAGAGAGGTAATGTTTTAAAATGGATACTGCAGCTACAGTAGAACATTTTGGAAATATGTGTTTTTTTTTTTTGACATAATGTTATGTGTTTTTATTTAGTGTACAGAGGCAAGACATGTTTGGTTGTTGCAGGAAAGGTAGTGAGTCTGGGTCTTCCTATCCCATCCTGACATTTCATCCATGTTGCTGCAATTCCTTTTAGGAAATATTTATTCTTACAGACTTTTGACATTAAAAAAATTAAATCATATTGTCTATAAACAAAAATAAACATCCCAAATGAACAATACATGGTCTTTTATGACCTTGAATGTACTTGTTTATTCATTTATACAGGAATCTCCCTTATTTTGCATTTTAAAAAATCCTGCATTGCTATTTCCTCATAAATCATAGTATTATTGTTGTTATAATTTTGCTTATTTCCTGAAATGAGATGTCATTGCAGAAGATTAGAAATACATTTACTAATATCTATATAAGATAGATGCATAGAAGAGTGTTATCTTTAAGTTCATCAATTAACCATTGTGAAACTACTAGTCTAAATAGATAGTACATTTCATTAACAGAAAGTAATGAATAGGTTTTGAGCACACTAAAATTATTTAATTATTAGGGAAAGGAAAAAACAAGCTCCAATATTATTGCCACATCCTGCTTATGATAGTCTTGATCATAAAAATCTAAGAAATTATCTTTAATGAATAATGAAACTAAACAATTAAGTTGTCACTTCATGCTTGTCATAAATATGAATAGATGCTTCACTAATTTGTGAATGTACTTTAGAATCATTTAATTACTAATGTATTAAGGTTTTATACTGGGGAATGCTTAGAATGAAGATGATGATTAGTAAATTATGCTACATTTTATAGAAAAATTCACAATATGTCACATAAAATCAAAATAGTAAAGTCTGAGTAGAACAATTCCCTATTTGACATGCTTGGTTGAACTAACATTGAAGTGTAAAATGGTTACTTTTTATACAGGTTTCAGAAAATAATTTGTTTAAAAACCAGTTCATAAATTTATGGTCTATAACAATAGTGCATCTCATTTACTTTTTGTTAAATGTTCCAATGTCCAGTTTGAATATTTAAACAAATGCCAAATAATCAACCAGTGTGCCATGGAATCTGTACCTCATAATATTGGCTGAATCTTATGGACATATATATCATCATATTTGTTATTGGCTTCTAGATTAAAAAATGTAAATGTATGCCTTAAATATGACAGAAATTACCTTGAACACCATAATGTAAGTACTTCTTTGTCTTACCAGAATTGATAAGGAATACAAATTTATCTTTCATTATTGTAAAGACTATAATATGAATCAGAAATTTCTGCCTCCAAGAATATGTTACTAATAACTGCTGGGCTTTTTTCCCATAATATGGCTTTCTTAAGATTAAAGATTGTTATATAACTCTGAAGAGTGTGGATTACATACCATGTTCAATTTCTTTTTTGGTCAGCACTGAATATGGAGCATCAATGTATGTGTTGCAATAAGCTCCATGCTCTGATACATACTTTGGGGATTATAACTTCCTTGGGAAGATATTAGATTTTTAATGTAATATGTTACATTATTTTAGAACAAAAGAGTTTACCATTTTATTCCTTCTCCATGTCATTGAAACGTGGAAGAAAAAGAATATACATTATGGTAAGGCAAATCTATAGTTGAACTGATGACTCATTTTTGAGGTCTTTGTCTTCACTTTCCAGTAATAACTGAAGAGATATCATTGTTTTTCAATCTTACAATTTCCAATAACTGTTCTATTGGGTTTTTATATAGTAGAGGTTTATTTAACATCTATCTCATGAGAAAGACATTCTCAGGTCCTAATGTATCCTGGTGAACAAGTCAGATAAATCCTCTGAAAAGATATGAAGCTACTATTGTTATAGAAATTAAATTGGTTTGTACATGTATATGTTGGTGACCACAGAAATCACAAAGTAATGTTTTTAAATTGAAGATATTTCATTACAACATTTGATTTGAGCTTCTAATTATTATAAAATCTATTCAGTTTTGATTCTGCTTCTCAAAATTCCCATTAATCTTACACACAGTGTACAAATTATTATCAGGTAGATAGTTAAAACAAACAGAATGTTATTTGAAATAAACAATTTATTTTATTTTGTTTTATTTTTAAATATTTTTTAGATGTTGCTAGACCTTTATTTTATTCACTTATTTGTATGTGGTACTGAGAATTAAACCCAGGGTTTCACATATGCTAAGCAAGTGCTCTATCTTTGAGTCACAACCCCAGTCCCAGAAATAAGCATTTTAAATACAAATTCCCATAAGAATATTATCAACAAAGAAGACATAATTCAGTGTAATTAGAACACAGAAGAATCATTATGTGTTGCTAACAATTCCTTCTAATGTTGACATGTAAATAAACCTCCTAGTGTAGGTGCAAGTTGAATGTAAAAATCTCATTTCCCTGTGTTAACATGAGATATTTGCCTTCTATTTAATATTTATCAAGTAGAATTTTCCATATGTGCTAAAATGTAGGCAAGTAAAATTCTTATTTTTCTCCAACTTTTGATTGAAATAGTGATACTCAAAGCTAAATCCTGATCTAATGACTTATTTATGATTTAACTACTAGTAGAAAAATACTCATCCAAAGTTACACCATGGTGATATCTGATTACTTAAAGTAGCAAATAAATACAAAGCTTGTTGCAAAGGTATGTATCTAATTGCATATGTGAATTCAGTGTTCACTTTTTCTCATTGTAAAATATTCTTGCCATATAACCATGAGGTTTTCCAGTTCAAATTATGCTTTGTATTAAAGATGAAATATTCTAGGTAAGTCAGTGAATTTCTAACTTAGGCCAAGATATTTGTTCATACATAGGAATGAAGATTTCATGCCAGATTAGAAATTAGTCTAATTTATTTTATGTTCATAATAAAAATTCACTTTACCATGTAAAATATATTTGATCAATGAATAGTTAACACATACCATCTTGATCTTTTATCAAATTACAGAAATTGATTAACTTGTTTGATGTCAAAATGTTGCATAATGGTTTGAATGAATAACGTGTTTGAATGAATATTAACTTTTGCTTACTTTGACTTATTGCCTATTCTCACTAATTATGGGTTTCATTTCTTGGAAAAATTACCATTTAGATTTATTGTACTCGACATTCCACATTCCACTCTGTAACTGCATGTAATAAAATGATCATGTACTACCCTAAACTCACAAAGCTGCAATTTTGAAGTTGGTATCCTCAAGAATGCTGATTTTTTTTTAAATGAGATTTCTAAAGCAGAACAAACTTACCAATCAGTGGTATCCTGCAGCCATCATCTCTCCACAGACACAGCATTCAACTACACTCATGAGAGCTAAGGAAACAAGACAAAGGACCACAGTACATGATTTTATTATAACAATGAAAAAATCACATTGAAGAAGGCAGGGAAAATTTTCCCATATCAAACACCATCCCCCAAATCCATATCATGTGGAATCAAGCTTAGCCTCAGCTTTGGAAGCCAAGTGAGCCTTCACCAACACTGCCCAACCTTGGGTAGCAGAGCATGGACAAGACTTCCTTCACTGGTGGTATTTTAGGGCAGTATGAACAGAATTTTACCTTGGAATTAAATGCCAGATTTCTGAAATGGAATACTTGGGAAGATCTTAATGTCCTCTAGCCATAAGCCAGTGCTTATGGACAAGGCCTCTGAAAAAGTCCAGTGCCAGGTGGAGAGAGGCAGCTGCAGTCTATTTGACTTCTGTTCTGGCCAGCATCACATGAGCTGGTTGCCACAATGTTGGTCCATGAGTCTGTCTCAGCAGTAGTCAGTCCATAGTTGTATGGTCTTGGTCCTACCCAGTGCTGTGATGGTGTCAGTGTGCTGTGGACTTGGGCATGCCACAGCCTGGTGACATTCATGCTACAGGTGTGGCATTGGATGATTAAAAGGTCTCCTCACAGAGATTCTTCCTGAGGCCTGGTAGAATCCCATAGTCTTAGACCACAGTTAAGTTAGCATGGAAGAGACAGTTGGGCCTAGGTTGACTTAAGGAAGAGGCTTGCAGGGATTGCCTATGGTTTTTAGGTGTCTAAAATGACATGCTGAACAACACACTTCCATGACCAGCACAGCAACAACGAAGATCACAAGGAGGGGCAACAAGAGATTAAGAAAAACAAAGACATTTTTAAGAAAAGCTGAAGCGAGGGGACACTGTCCTCTAATAGAGGAACAGTGACTCAGGACTAGCTCAACATTTTTATTATATAGATTCTGATTGTCAGGAAGTTAAACTACAGAAGTTCTGTAAATTGTTCAAAGCTTGTGAGTTATCAAGAGGCTTCTTTGTGCAATAAAAAGTTGCACAGTGAGAATCCCTTCTTTCCACTATCCTGCAGTTACAGTGTTAGAAACATCTTTCTGTTACCCTGTTGTACCAAGAAAACCCATTGTCCTGGAACATCATCTGATAGTTGTTGGCATCAGAGCCGAGTATCAAAGCTGTTAACTTATCCCGCTTTTGGCAAAGAATGTTTTCCAGGCTTAGCTTTTGCTGACACCACAGATCAGCTGATGACCTGGGCTTATTTATTCTCCACAACACACCAACCATGGTATTGGCATAAACCTAGACTTGGATTGCTCTCTAATACCAAAACAGGGATATCACACCAGTAGACTGTAACATACCTGGACTTAGGGCAAAATTGAGTGGTATAATACCAGAAGGGGACTACAGGATCAAAGGAAAGTAGCAGTCTGCTTAGAATTTGTTGAAAGACAGGCACAAGCAATGTCAAATTATAAAGACTGGAATAAATATGAATGTGTAGATGGCATTGCCCACACAAATAGCAAGAACTTTCAAATAAATATGACTTCATGTAACAGTTAAAAGAAGGCACCAGATGCTGATGGGGTATTTACAAATTGAAGCACTTTTTAAGGAAGATTTTTAAAATTACTGTTTTAAAGAAAATAAGCTTCAACAAAACACAGAAAGGAATGAAGGGAATGGAGGGGAGATGGGAATAAGAAAGACAGTAGAATGAACATAACTTTCCTATGTTCCTGTATGAAATATAATCAGTGTAACTCCACATCATGTACAACCACAAGAATGAGAAGTTATACTCCATGTATGTATGACATGTCAAAATACACCTTACTGCCATTATATTTTTAAAAATTTTTAAAAAAAACACAGCAAAAACATTTAATACTCCACATCAACAACTATTAGGGAAATAAAAATTAAAATTGCAGTGAGATATTATTTTGTTCCAGTAGAAATGTCTATTTTAAAAGGTTAAGTAGAATAAGAATTGTTGAGGATGTAGAGAAAATGAATACTTGCACACTATTGGTGGGAATGTAAATTAGCATAGCCATTATGGAAAAAAAGTAAAGCATTTTCTAAAATTACTAAAAATTGGGCTCTCTTATCTAGCCTTTCCACTACTGAGAATATACCCAAATTAAATTAGAATGTCAAAGGACATCTGCATTCCTATGTTTATTACAGTACTATTCACAGTGGCCAAGAGATGTAAACAACCTAAGTTAACTGATAAACAGATTGAAAAGATGTAGCATGCAATGGAATACTATTTATTCATAAAAAGAATGAAATCTTGTTATTTGCAGCAACAGGGATAAAAATAGAAATAATTGTTTAAAGTGAAATAAGCCAGGTACAGGAAGATAGATAATACATGACTTCACTCACGAGTATTATAAAAGTTGATCTCATTGAAGTTGAGAGTAGAAAGATGTTGGAGAAGGCTGGGTAGAGTAGGGTGCAGGAAGGAAAGGGGAAAGATTAATCAATGTGTACAAAGTTCTAGTTAGATAAGAGTAAGAAGTTCAAAAATGCTATTTCACAGAGTGACTATAGGTAATGATAATACACTATTTCTACACAAAGAAGCAAAGTGTTTGGTAAATGACAAAGTATTTGAGAAAATAGAAACACTTAAGCATTACACAATGTCTATATGTATCAAAATATCACATGATATTGTACAAAAATGTACAATTTTTGGTTCAAATATCAATTAAAAGTAAATTTAATTACGACAAGAGGAATTTGAAAACAAGTTTTTTTCAGTTTCAAACCTACCGTGTAATGTTTTGTCCTGTGACTCTCAGACCGGAAAAGCTCATCATATTTCCCTACTATCAACTGACTTCTTCATGGAGTTTTGTCATTGCAGATTGTAGAAGCAGATTAAACAGCTGGCCTAGGAAGATAAGAATTTGTCCTTTCTATTAATTTTCTTCCATTGATATTATTTTGGCCAAATTTCTCTATTCAACTCCAGCAGTGAATTCTGCTTGGCACATTTTCTATCTCAGTAGAAAAAGTTCTTATTGCTCTATAGGTGCCTCAGTCCAACTCTTCAAGTGACCATATCTGAACTCCAAATATACCAGCATTTCTCATTGCAGGCTTCTCTCCAGAGATCTGAACCCCAGTAACAAACCCTTCTCAGAGGTCTGGGAACACATTGTACCACTCCCTTACACACTTTAATATTTGTATCAATGAACAATGTCCCCTCCTCAAAATTTGAAGTCTGTTTTCAATGGGGACATTCTTCTAAAAATAACATAGAATTCTAATTTCTTTCAATGACTTACCTGACCTTAGTGTTTTGTTCAGTTTTTTTGCTGCTGTGACCAAAAACCTGACAAGAACATTATTAAGGAGGAAAACTTTATTTAGGGTTATGGTTTCAGAGGTCTTGGTCCATAGAGGGCTGGCTCCATTCCTAGAGGCTTGAGGTGGAACCTCATGGTGGAAGACTGTGGTGGAGAGAAGCAGCTCAAGACATCACACCAGGAGAGAGAGAGAGCTCAGCTCAACAAATATATACCCCAAAGATAACCTCGAACGACTCACTTCTTCAGCCACACCCCACCAGCCTATTGTCACCACTTAGTTAATTCCCATCAGAGGATTAATGCACTGATAGAGTTAAGGCTCTCACAACCCAATCATTTCACCTCTAAAACCTTGCATTGTCTCACACAGGAGCTTCGGGGGAATACCTATAGCTAAATAAACTATAACACTTACTAATGGTATCTCTTTCTCTAGTTACTACCAAATATCATATCCCTAGTTAGTCTTATTTTTATATTACAGTTCTCTAATACCCTATTAAAATAATAATCATTTGTTTCCTGATAAACCTTGATTAATATAATTGCTACCAGGAATTGGGAGCTAGTCATGAAAACTCTCTGTCACTAAAGACCTGTATTTTGAACTATGAATAACATTCTGCAGCTAATACCATAGCTTTGTAGTTCAGTAATCTAATGTCTGAAAAAAATTTTTTTCCTCCCATTTTTTGACCTTTAGTTCCAACAGCTATTAAAACATTTTTACTGTTTCTTTATGATTCTGTAGCAAATCCTAATCCTTGACAGCACAGATTTACAATCATGTATCATCCAAAGTAAGAACCAAACAACATAGCTTTGATTTGTTTTAAGTGCTTGGATAGTACAGTATTTTATTGTATGCTTTGAGTAATTACACATGTGCAGTTTACTGATGGGCATAGGAGCACTTCAATTTGCTTCATTTATTAATTGTTTTTCAATCTTCTCATGTTCTTTCAGATTGGATGTTGAGAATGTTATAGTTAATGTTAAAAAAATGAATATTTGAGAATGGGAATTTATTTTTCTATATATCATAGAAAAA